>NC_092163.1:8666961-8763105 GCF_045791955.1 Oncorhynchus clarkii lewisi
AGACTAGTCGTAAGCATGTCTCTCTCTCTCTGTGTAGGAGTTGTTAGAGGAGACTAGTCATAACCCTGTCTCTCTCTATCTCTCTGTGTAGGAGTTGTTAGAGGAGACTAGTCGTAACCATGTCTCTCTCTCTCTGTGTAGGAGTTGTTAGAGGAGACGAGTCGTAAGCATCTCTCTCTCTCTCTCTCTCTCTCTCTGTGTAGGAGTTGTTAGATGAGACTAGTCGTAACCATGTCTCTCTCTCTCTCTGTGTAGGAGTTGTTAGAGGAGACTAGTCGTAACCCTGCCTCGCTCTCTGTGTAGGAGTTGTTAGAGGAGACTAGTCGTAACCCTGCCTCGCTCTCTGTGTAGGAGTTGTTAGAGGAGACTAGTCGTAACCATGTCTCTCTCTGTGTAGGAGTTGTTAGAGGAGACTAGTCGTAAGCATGTCTCTCTCTCTCTCTCTCTCTCTCTCTCTCTCTCTCTCTCTGTGTAGGAGTTGTTAGAGGAGACTAGTCGTAATCATGTCTCTCTCTCTCTGTGTAGGAGTTGTTAGAGGAGACTAGTCATAACCCTGTCTCTCTCTCTCTGTGTAGGAGTTGTTAGAGGAGACTAGTCGTAACCCTGTCTCTCTCTCTCTCTGTGTAGGAGTTGTTAGAGGAGACTAGTCGTAACCCTGTCTCTCTCTCTCTCTGTGTAGGAGTTGTTAGAGGAGACTAGTCGTAACCCTGTCTCTCTCTCTCTGTGTAGGAGTTGTTAGAGGAGACTAGTCGTAACCCTGTCTCTCTCTCTCTCTGTGTAGGAGTTGTTAGAGGAGACTAGTCGTAACCCTGTCTCTCTCTCTCTCTGTGTAGGAGTTGTTAGAGGAGACTAGTCGTAACCCTGTCTCTCTCTCTCTCTGTGTAGGAGTTGTTAGAGGAGACTAGTCGTAACCATGTCTCTCTCTGTGTAGGAGTTGTTAGAGGAGACTAGTCATAACCCTGTCTCTCTCTCTCTGTGTAGGAGTTGTTAGAGGAGACTAGTCATAACCCTGTCTCTCTCTCTCTCTGTGTAGGAGTTGTTATAGGAGACTAGTCGTAACCCTGTCTCTCTCTCTCTCTGTGTAGGAGTTGTTAGAGGAGACTAGTCGTAACCCTGTCTCTCTCTCTCTGTGTAGGAGTTGTTAGAGGAGACGAGTCGTAACCCTGTCTCTCTCTGTGTAGGAGTTGTTAGAGGAGACGAGTCGTAAGCATGTCCAGAAGACTGCGTGTCAGAGAATAGGACGTGTGCTGGTACATGTTCTGGCCTGGTTCATCTGTATCGGCAGTACAGTGGCCTGTGTTCTAGCTCTCTACTACTTCTCTGAGTACATGCACAAGGTGAGAGACACACGTTTTCAGCTGCTCTACATTGGTTTCATTCTCCACTGGCGTCTTACACCTTCTGTCCCTCTCTCTCTCTTCCTCCCCCTCTCCCTCTGTAGGACCTCCAGTACAGATCTCGTATTCCCACTAAGGACCCTCTCCTGAAGGAAGCCAGTCTGTTAGCCCTGCCAGTCGTAGTGTCTCTCATCAACCTCCTGCTCCCTGGCATCTTCAACGCTACTGCCTGGATGGAGGAGTACGACTCGCCCAGCGTAAACACATACATCGCCATCAGCAGGTAGGGGGGTGGACCTGCAGTCCACAAACTTTGTGTGTGTGTGTGTGTGTGGAGCACTATGACTCCCCCTGCATTCACACATACATCGCCATCTGCAGGTAGAGGGGTGGATGTGCACCCTACAGACTTAATGAAGTTAATGGAGAGTTTATGGAAATCAAGAGAGTCTTGCTAGTTGACAGAAGTGTGTGTGTGTGTCTGTGTGTGTGTGTGTGTGTGTGTGTGTGTGTGTGTGTGTGTGTCTGTGTGTGTGTGTGTGTGTCTGTGTCTGTGTCTGTGTCTGTGTCTGTGTCTGTGTGTGTGTGTGTGTGTGTGTGTGTGTGTTAAACATGTAAAACATCTATACTATTTGTGTGTTTCAGGAACCTGATGTTGAAAGTGAGCGTGCTGGTAGTGCTGTGCTTCCATTGGCTGGGCCGGATCGCTTCTGACCCCCACAGCATCGGCCTGCAGGTGAGGGGAACATTCCCGTTCCAGTATTCCGCTTCTGTTCCCAACGTTCCCATTCTGTTCCCAACGTTCCGATTCTGTTCCGATTCTGTCCCGATTCTGTCCCAACGTACCCATTCTGTTCCCAATGTTCCCATTCTGTCCCAACGTACCCATTCTGTCCCAACTTTCCCATTCTGTTCCCAATGTTCCGATTCTGTTCCCATTCTGTCCCAATGTTCCGATTCTGGTCCCATTCTGTCCCAACTTTCCCATTCTGTTCCCAATGTTCCGATTCTGTTCCCATTCTGTCCCAACGTTCCGATTCTGTTCCGATTCTATCCCAACGTTCCATTTACAGCATTATGTACTCAACAGTGTCCCAAACTATTTTGCTCAAAATGAAATCTGTGCTGCTGTTATGACTGGTGTCTCATGTGTTGTTGATATTGATGTAGTTTGTTGTGGTGTTGTTGTCAGTGCTGGGAGAGTTTTGTAGGACAAGAGCTGTACCGCTTCCTCCTCATGGACTTCATCTTTACCATACTGGACACCTTCTTTGGAGAGTTCCTCTGGAGGTGGGCTGTCTGTCTGTCTGTGTGTGTCTGTCTCTCTCTGTGTCTGTCTCTCTCTCTCTGTGTCTGTCCCTCTCTGTGTCTGTCTCTTTCTCTCTTTCCCTCATATTCTTGCTCATAAACTCTGCAACTCGTTCAACGTGCTATACAATCTCTATTGCTTTCTTTCCCATTCTCAATCCTTTATCCCTCATCTTCTTATCTCTCTCTCTCTCTCTCTCTCTCTCTCTCTCTCTCTCTCTCGCTCTCGCTCTCGCTCTCGCTCTCTCTCTCTCCAGGTTGTTTTCTCAGAGGGTGTTGAAGAGGAAAAGAAAGCCTGTGTTTGACATCTCCAGGAACGTGTTGGAACTCATCTACGGACAGACACTGGCCTGGTATAAACTCTAACCCTGGTCCTGCACCTAGCCTCAAACCTACACCTTAACCCTGCACCTAGCCTCAACCCTGCACCTAGCCTCAACCCTGCACCTAGCGTCAACCCTGCACCTAGCCTCAACCCTGCACCTAGCCTCAACCCTGCACCTAGCCTCAAATCTGCACCTAGCCTCAACCCTGCACCTAGCCTCAACCCTGCACCTAGCCTTAACCCTACACCTAGCCTCAAATCTGCACCTAGCCTCAACCCTGCACCTAGCCTCAACCCTGCACCTAGCCTCAACCCTGCACCTAGCCTCTACCCTGCACCTAGCCTCAACCCTGCACCTAGCCTCAACCCTGCACCTAGCCTCAAATCTGCACCTAGCCTCAACCCTGCACCTAGCCTCAATCCTGCACCTAGCCTCAACCCTGCACCTAGCCTTAACCCTGCACCTAGCCTCAACCCTGCACCTAGCCTTAACCCTGCACCTAGCCTCAACCCTGCACCTAGCCTTAACCCTGCACCTAGCCTTAACCCTGCACCTAGCCTTAACCCTGCACCTAGCCTTAACCCTGCACCTAGCCTTAACCCTGCACCTAGCCTCAACCCTGCACCTAGCCTCAACCCTGCACCTAGCCTTAACCCTGCACCTAGCCTCAACACTGCACCTAGCCTTAACCCTGCACCTAGCCTCAACCCTGCACCTAGCCTTAACCCTGCACCTAGCCTCAACCCTGCACCTAGCCTTAACCCTGCACCTAGCCTCAACACTGCACCTAGCCTCAACACTGCACCTAGCCTCAACCCTGCACCTAGCCTCAACCCTGCACCTAGCCTTAACCCTGCACCTAGCCTCAACCTAGGCCTGGTAACATACTTATGACAATATATGTGTGTAGGACGGGTTGCATTTATGCAACAACAATAAAACTGTTTCAAAGTGCTTTGTATGGGCTGATGTTGTATCATGTCTGTGTTGTTTAGGTTGTAGTAATGTTGTATCATGTCTGTGTTGTGGAGGTTGTAGTGATGTTATATCATGTCTGTGTTGTTTAGGTTGTAGTGAGGTTGTAGTGATGTTGTATCTTGTCTGTGTTGTGGAGGTTGTAGTGATGTTGTATCATGTCTGTGTTGTGGAGGTTGTAGTGATGTTGTAGCATGTCTGTGTTGTGGAGGTTGTAGTGAGGTTGTAGTGATGTTGTAGCATGTCTGTGTTGTGGAGGTTGTAGTGATGTTGTATCATGTCTGTGTTGTGGAGGTTGTAGTGAGGTTGTAGTGATGTTGTATCATGTCTGTGTTGTGGAGGTTGTAGTGATGTTGTATCATGTCTGTGTTGTGGAGGTTGTAGTGAGGTTGTAGTGATGTTGTATCATGTCTGTGTTGTGGAGGTTGTAGTGATGTTGTAGCATGTCTGTGTTGTGGAGGTTGTAGTGATGTTGTATCATGTCTGTGTTGTGGAGGTTGTAGTGATGTTGTAGCATGTCTGTGTTGTGGAGGTTGTAGTGATGTTGTATCATGTCTGTGTTGTGGAGGTTGTAGTGATGTTGTAGTAATGTTGTATCATGTCTGTGTTGTTTAGGTTGGGGGTGTTGTTCACTCCTCTGCTTCCTGCTGTACAGATCATCAAACTACTGCTTCTCTTCTACATGAAGCAGGTAGGTTCACCTCTGTTCTGATCACTGTACCATGATCATACTGGTAACTGGACTATGTAGACAAATTACTATCCAACTACAACTGAATGTCAACTGACCTTTAACCTTGTCTTGACTCACAAACTGTTCTCTGACCGTATCCTGACAGTTGTGTGTGTGTGTGTGTGTGTGTCCCACCAGACTAGTGTGATGATGAACTGCCAGTCTCCTAGGAAGCCCTACAGGGCCAGTCAGATGAGCACCATCTTCATCACTCTCCTCTGCTGCCCTTCCTTCCTGGGGGCTGCTGTTTGTGTCAGCTACACTATGTGGAGGTAAGGAGAGATGGACAGATGTCAGTAACACACACACTGAAGATCTTGAACACACACTGAAGATGTTGAACACACACACTGAAGATGTTGATCACACACATACCTGCAATATACATTATCCACATAGATAACATAGTATATCAATCTCTCTCCCTCCAGTATCTGTCCACTATGTTCCAGTCAATATACATTATCCACATAGATAACGTAGTATATCAATCTCTCTCCCTCCAGTATCCGTCCGTCTGAGTCATGCGGTCCGTTCCGGAGCCTGTCCACTATGTTCCAGTCAGGGAAGCTGTGGGTGAAGGAGTTGGAGACACACAACCCTAACCTGGCTTGGTTAGCCTGGGCTCACAGCTACATAGTGGAGAACCCTCTGTTTCTGTTCCTCGCTGCTGGGATCTTCCTGTGAGTTGCACACACACACACAGACCGGTGTAAAGACACACATAGAGAGTGTTTGGCTGGCTGGCTAGCTGGCTGAGCTCACAGCTACATGGTAGAGAACCTCTGTTAGGATGATAGACCGGTGTAAAGACACAGACAGACAGACAGACAGACAGACAGACTACATGGTGGAGAACCTCTGTTCCTGGTATCTTCCTGTAAGCAGCTACATGGTGGATAACCTCTGTTCCTGGTATCTTCCTGTAAGCAGGATGAGAGCTTGAGGGATTTGACACAAACTAAGTTCCTTCAGGTTGCTTTGATCATTTCTGTCAGTATCTCTGTAAAGGAGAAGGTTGTTGTGTGTTTTCATACTGTCTCTCTGTGTCTCTCAGGATAGTGATTTACTTCAACACCCAGGTGGTGGATGGACAGAGGAAGATTATCAGTCTGCTGCAGGAGCAAATAGAAAACGTAACGTCTCTCAACTCTCTTATACAATACTAATGTGACTTAACCCTTCATAACAGTGTGACTTAACCCTTCATAACAGTGTGACTTAACCCTTTATAACAGTGTGACTTAACCCTTCATAACAGTGTGACTTAACCCTTCATAACAGTGTGACTTAACCCTTCATAACAGTGTGACTTAACCCTTTATAACAGTGTGACTTAACCCTTCATAAGTGTGACTTAACCCTTCATAACTTAACCCTTCATAAGTGTGACTTAACCCTTCATAACAGTGTGACTTAACCCTTTATAACAGTGTGACTTAACCCTTTATAACAGTGTGACTTAACCCTTCATAACAGTGTGACTTAACCCTTCATAACAGTGTGACTTAACCCTTCATAACAGTGTGACTTAACCCTTTATAACAGTGTGACTTAACCCTTCAGTGTGACTTAACCCTTCATAAGTGTGACTTAACCCTTCATAAGTGTGACTTAACCCTTCATAAGTGTGACTTAACCCTTCATAAGTGTGACTTAACCCTTCATAACAGTGTGACTTAACCCTTCATAACAGTGTTATCCAGATAGCAAACGTTCACCTCCTTTTATTACAGTACTGTCACAATAACACTGTAGTAAATATGTACCTGTAGAAAACTGACTTTGCTGATAACTACTTTATTGAGACAAAATGTACTTACTATGACTGATGTGGTTGACTCACCTAGCTATCATAAGATGAATGCACTAACTGTAAGTCTCTCTGGATCAGAGTGTCTGCTAAATGACTAAAATGTCAATGTAGAAAATGTACGTTCAACACTCTGTGTATAATGTATACAACCACTTAACTTGTCATGGAGTGTTATAACACTGTGTATAATGTGATAATGGAGTGTATAAGGTGATAATGGAGTGTTCTAACACTGTGTATAATGTGATAATGGAGTGTTCTAACACTGTGTATAATGTGATAATGGAGTGTTCTAACACTGTGTATAAGGTGATAATGGAGTGTTCTAACACTGTGTATAATGTGATAATGGAGTGTTCTAACACTGTGTATAAGGTGATAATGGAGTGTTCTAACACTGTGTATAATGTGATAATGGAGTGTTCTAACACTGTGTATAAGGTGATAATGGAGTGTTCTAACACTGTGTATACGGTGATAATGGAGTGTTCTAACACTGTGTATACGGTGATAATGGAGTGTTCTAACACTGTATTAATGGAGTGTTCTAACACTGTGTATACGGTGATAATGGAGTGTTCTAACACTGTATAAGGTGTTAATGAAGTGTTGTGTAAGGTGTTAAGTGTTCTAACACTGTGTATGTAATGTGATAATGGAGTGTTCTAACACTGTGATAATGGAGTGTTCTAACACTGTATAAGGTGTTAATGAAGTGTTGTGTAAGGTGTTAAGTGTTCTAACACTGTATGTCATGTGATAATGGAGTGTTCTAACACTGTGATAATGGAGTGTTCTAACACTGTATAAGGTGTTAATGAAGTGTTGTGTAAGGTGTTAAGTGTTCTAACACTGTGTATGTAATGTGATAATGGAGTGTTCTAACACAGTGTATAAGGTGATAATGGAGTGTTCTAACACTGTGTATAATGTGATAATGGAGTGTTCTAACACTGTGTATACGGTGATAATGTAGTGTTCTAACACTGTGTATACGGTGTTAATGAAGTGTTGTGTAAGGTGTTAAGTGTTCTAACACTGTGTATGTAATGTGATAATGGAGTGTTCTAACACTGTGTATACGGTGATAATGGAGTGTTCTAACACTGTATATACCGTGTTAATGAAGTGTTGTGTAAGGTGTTAAGTGTTCTAACACTGTGTATGTAATGTGATAATGGAGTGTAACACAGTGTATAAGGTGATAATGGAGTGTTCTAACACTGTGTATAATGTGATAATGGAGTGTTCTAACACTGTGTATAAGGTGTTAATGTAGTGTTATAACACTGTGTATAAGGTGTTAATGGAGTGTTCCAACACTGTATTAATGGGGTGTTCTAACACTGTGTATAAGGTGATAATGGAGTGTTCTAACACTGTGTATAAGGTGATAATGGAGTGTTCTAACACTGTGTATAATGTGATAATGGAGCGTTCTAACACTGTGTATAAGGTGTTAATGGCCAGCTACATTGTTGTTCCCTGGTGACCTGTATCATTGTGTTTCTAGGAGGGGGAGGATAAGAAGTTCCTGATCACTCGTCTCCAGGCCATCCACCAGCAGAAACGACCCCTCTCCCCTCGCAGACTCACCAGTCAGGCCAGTCAGGTGTGTGTATGAGAGAGAGTCTGTGCCTGAAGGAGGAGAGTGTGTGTGCATGGCTGCATGCATTCCTTTGTGCCCAATTTTTCCTGGCTCACATTTCTGACCATTTTCTCCTGTCCTCTTCCCAGGATTCCAACTGTTAGCATTCCAACTACTGAAAGGGCATTCTCTCCCTTCTCATTGGAGGGAATATCTCAGAAAATGTCCTGAATGGACCAACCTGGATGTAGCTCTCCTCTGCTGCCTCTGGGAAGAGTTGTTAAGGAATTCTTCAACTGGAAAACTATTCTCATAGGATGTCCTCTTTCCCAGGAAGCTGAGTTGGGACTGGGACTATAAAGGAATTTACTTCTTTACAATAACAAATCCCACAGACGCCAAAACGTGAATCTGATAGGATCCACACTCTTTCCCAGGAAGCTGGTCCTTATAAGGATTGGGAATAGGATTGGGACAAAGCAGGCTTTCCCTCTTCCAATAACAGACTACACCTCATAGGGAAAGACCACTGTCTTTATAGGATCTTACTATGGCCAAGCCATAGGCTCCACCTTACTGTAACTAGGCTACATAGGAAAGACCACTGAGTTTTTATGATCTTACTATGGCCAGGCCATCGGCTACACCTTACTGTTTATTCTTCATGTAAATGAAAGGACATGCTGTTTATTCTTCATGTAAATGAAAGGACATGCCACTGTCACAAAACAATGGTTTATCGAAGCTCAATACTTTCAGCCAGGGATCTTTGTCCTTTTTTAAACTTGGATTGGAAGCCCTGGTCATGAGAGAGGATGGAGGGGTGAAGAGGTGAGGAAACGAGACTGGGATACGGTGTGCTTGTAGGGACACAGAACGGAATGCGCTTTTTTAGAAACAATGTTTTTCCCCTCACAGCTCTGAATAGGGAACATATCAAATGCCAATAAGCTGCTGCACAAAGGATTAAAACAGTGGCGTTGTTAAGCAGGGTGAATTCTGTGAAATATAGCATTTGTATTTTTTTTTTAATTGTAAATAGTATGATTTTTTTTTAAATTACTTTAGATGTTTTTATTGTATAAACTGGTATTTTGTCAACAGCCCTTTCATACCAACTGTGAACAGGTTATTTCTTTCCGTTTCTGATATAAAATTACTTTGATATGTTTTTATGTTAATTGGTGGTCACCACACTGCTTCTGAAATGGCACTCTTCCCTACATAGTGCACGACTTTATAGGGCGCTGGTCGTACGTAGTGCACTATGTAGAGAATAGGGTACCTTTTTGGATGCATCCTCTGTTTACTGTCTCTGTAGGAAGAATCCACCTCTTAGTATCGGGCGATCTGATTGGTTCGTTCAAACAGGAAATGGTCTTAGAAGATCAACCACTGGAACAGTACGTTATTTGAATGTCTCTTATTGTTTTTAAGTTGTTTTGTTTGTATACTTTATACGAAATTAAATGTTTTTAACATATTTGTGTGTGTATTTGCTTATCTGATGTTTTACCTAGTGGTTATGCTGCACTTGTGCTTTTCAGTGGAGAAATCTAATATAAATCATTGAAACATTAATCTTTCTATTATTCAACACAATTATAATGTCCTACAGACATGCAATCAGCACCATTTCCAAAGAATCACTTTCCTGTCGTAATAGCACTCATACATGATCCACCTAATAAATATGAAGTAGAATAGCACTCATACATGATCCACCTAATAAATATGAAGTAGAATAGCACTCATACATGATACATCTAATCCAATAAATATCAACTCCAAAGTAGCTTGAGTTTTAGGGTTGCAAAATTCCCAGGTTTCCCAGAAATCCTGGTTGGATGATTCCCAGATTCTCTGTTTATTCCCTCCTGATTCCAGGGAACTTCCAACTGGGATTTCAGGAACATTTTGTGAAAGTTACCGACAATGTGCAACCCTTCATTGAGTTCAAACAGTTAATCACATAACCTTTTAGAGATACTAAAGTATAACCTTTTAGAGATACTAAAGTATAACCCATTATTATCTTTGTATAAAAGCATATGTGGTTAAAAGCACCATTCAGTATTATTCACCCAGGGAGAGTTGGAAGCAGCAAGAATACAAATGTTTGTAATTCTCAAAACCTCCAGTAGAGAGCGCCATATCATAAATCTCTCCCATTCCCCACCTACTGTATCAGACATCCAGACATCTCTCCCATTCCCCACATTCTGTATCATCCATCCAGACATCTCTCCCATTCGCCACATACTGTATCATCCATCCAGACATCTCTCCCATTCCCCACATTCTGTATCATCCATCCAGACATCTCTCCCATTCGCCACATACTGTATCATCCATCCAGACATCTCTCCCATTCCCCACATACTGTATCATCCATCCATCCAGACATCTCTCCCATTCCCCACATACTGTATCATCCATCCAGACATCTCTCACTCTGCTAGTAGCCTATGTTTAGGTGTGGCAGTCTCCATCCCTCTCTGCTGCTGAGTTCATATGTGGCAGTAGGCTATGTGGTCGTTTGAGACAATTCTGATCAATCAATCAGTTCTAGTGAACCCTTGTTACTATGGCTGTGTTTACACAGGCAGCCCAATTCGGGTCTTTTGCCCAATTATTGGTAAAAGACCCTGATCTGATTGGTTAGAAGACCAATTAGTGGAAATAGATCAGAATTAGGCTGCCTGTGTAAACGCAGCCTATGAGGGGCTCGCTGTATTCCATTGCCTTCCATATCAGAAGCTTGATTCTGTATCTTCTGTAGCATTGATCAAAATGATCATTGAAGTCTATCAAGTCATTACAGTCGGAGGATTCCACTTCATATACATACACAACTTCTACACCTATTATGCATATATATATATTTTCTAAATCCACAAGTCCGTTGTCCTATTTACTTTAAAACTAACAGATTGCGTCCCAAATGGCACTCTCTTCACAATATAGTGCGCTAGTTTTGACCAGAGCCCTAAGGGGGAATCTGATGCCATTTGGGATAGAATCCTTAAAACGGATGACGTTCCATTTGTGTATGTCTTTTCGCGCCCAAAACACTATTTCAGTATAGTTTAGTTCTGTTCAGGTTTGGCTGAGTTGAGTTCAGCGTTGTTGAGTAAAGCATTGTTCAGTTGTTTGAACTTAAACTTAGCTGTTCCGTTGTTGTACTAAAAATGATTTATTATTCAGTTGAGTTAAGTCGAGTTCTGTCCCATTGCAGACACTATTCAAGCTGCGTTCAGAGTTGAGGTGTTTTGAGTTGCACCAAAGTTCTGATTTCAGATCCATTGAGTCCAGTTCAGTTTAGCACAGTAACTTTTTCTGCTCAGTTCTGTTGCTTAGAGTTCAGTTCTGTTGCTTAGAGTTCAGTCCTGTTGCTTAGAGTTCAGTCCTGTTGCTTAGAGTTCAGTTCTGTTGCTTAGAGTTCAGTCCTGTTGCTTAGAGTTCAGTTCTGTTGCTTAGAGTTCAGTCCTGTTGCTTAGAGTTCAGTCCTGTTGCTTAGAGTTCAGTCCTGTTGCTTATAGTTCAGTCCTGTTGCTTAGAGTTCAGTCCTGTTGCTTAGAGTTCAGTCCTGTTGCTTAGAGTTCAGTCCTGTTGCTTAGAGTTCAGTCCTGTTGCTTCGAGTTCAGTCCTGTTGCTTATAGTTCAGTCCTGTTGCTTAGAGTTCAGTCCTGTTGCTTAGAGTTCAGTCCTGTTGCTTAGAGTTCAGTCCTGTTGCTTAGAGTTCAGTCCTGTTGCTTATAGTTCAGTCCTGTTGCTTAGAGTTCAGTCCTGTTGCTTAGAGTTCAGTCCTGTTGCTTAGAGTTCAGTCCTGTTGCTTATAGTTCAGTTCTGTTTCTATTCTGTTGCATTGAGTTCCGTTCATCTCCACCAAAGCGTTCTATGGCCCTGCTGTGTCAGAGTGTGTGTGTGAGCGTTTCATTTCAGCTACCTGTGTGAGTCTCTCCCTGCTCAGTTCCCGTTATTCAGCATCCCCAGCAGTTTCCCTGCGTCCATGCCCTGTTGCTGGGCCATCTTGGCCACATCAAACCCCATGTGTTTCAGGAACTGGATCACGCTCATTTCCTGTCCGGTGATCTGATCCCGTATAGTGGGACAGGTGGGATTACAGTGAGGCCAGGGGCAGCTGTCAATCAGACGCAGAGGACAGCGCCTCGGAGGCGAAGCTGGGGGCAGAACCTTGTTGGGGGTGGGGTTAGGATTGTTGCTATGGGTGTCGTTGTTGGAGGATCTTTGGTGGAGGTTGTTGTCGTGGAGACCACGGTCCCAGCAGTGTAGGGCTCTGGGGAGGGAGGTTCCTTTGACTTGGATGTCCATCCAGTAACTATGGTAACGGGGAGGAGCGGAAAGGAGGTTAGAAATGGGAGAGATGTCCAGTAACTCGGAAAGGAGGTTAGAAATGGGAGAGGTCAAGTCACTCATTTTTTTGCAAAGCTCCAAATTAAGGTTATGATATGTCTAATCTAAAACCCAGTTATGATATGTCTAATCTGAGACCCAGTTATGATATGTCTAATCTGAGGAGAAATGATGATCAGTGACTGTTCACTCACTTCCTGGTGATGACCTCATGGGATAGGCAGGCTGGAGCAAACAGGGCCCTGGCAGTCAGAACAGACAGATCAATCAACATGATCAGAGGAGAGTTAACATTCCACATAACATAAAACATTAACATTCTTTAGCGAATAAAACAGGAAGTTATGGTATGTGTGTGTGTTTGTACATTATTGTGTGTGTGTGTGTGTGTCTCTGTGTGTACTATCCAATGTGTGTGTGTGTGTGTGTCTTACGGGACGTCTTTGAGTGTGTTCCTCAGCTTATTGCCCAGATTCTGTATGTATCTCCATTGTCCCTCGTGGACCGGATGACCAGTCAGGTGGATGTTATCTACTGTTAACTGGGCCTCATCAAATAACCACTGGACCACAAACACTGGACCTAGAGAGAGAGAGAGAGAGAGGGGGGGGGGGGGCATCTACTGTTAACTGGGCCTCATCAAATAACCACTGCACCACAAACACTGGACCTAGAGAGGGGGGGGCATCTACTGTTAACTGGGCCTCATCAAATAACCACTGCACCACAAACACTGGACCTAGAGAGAGAGAGGAGGGGGGGGGGTCTACTGTTAACTGGGCCTCGTCAAATAACCACTGCACCACAAACACTGGACCTAGAGAGAGAAAGAGGGGGGGGGGGGGGTGGCGTCTACTGTTAACTGGGCCTCATCAAATAACACTGCACCTGAAGAGAAAGAGAGAGTGCTAGAGAGAGAGAGAGAGAGTGCTAGAGAGAGAGAGAAAGAGTGCTAGAGAGAGAGAGAGAGTGTGAGTGAGAGACACACAGAAGAAGAGAGAGAGAGAGAGAGGGAAGAGACAGTGCTAGAGAGAGAGAGAGAGAGAGAGACACACACACAGAGAGAGAGGGGGAAGAGAGAGAGAGAGAGAGAGAGAGAGAGCGAAAGAGAAGAGAGACACACACAGAGAGAGAGGGGGAAGAGAGAGAGGAAGAAAGAGAGAGAGAGAGAAAGAGAAGAGAGAGAGAGAGTACTAGAAACACTCTTACTCTTGAGCGTGGGGTAGACTTTATATCCGAAGAAGCAGTTCCACTCCTCTCCTATGTGAGTCTGTCTGCAGCTCTCTGGCACCACACTACCCCAGTACCTAGACAGGAAACAGGAAGTATAGTCACCGTTGTCACTCGTATGGTCACTCGTTGTCTCTCCCTCTACCTCCCTCCATCTCTCCCCCTTCCACCCTCCTTCCACCCTCTCTCCCTCCCTCCCTCCTCTCTCCCCTCCCTCCTTCCCTCCTCTCTCCCCTCCCTCCCTCCTCTCTGCCCTCCCTCTTCTCTCTCTCACCTGATTCCTCTCCTGATAGCCTCAGTAGGGTCACAGCTGATGGTGCTGTGACAGTCTGTAGATCTGTACTGCTTGTTATCCAGGAACCAGCCAGAGTCAGCCAGACCCCGGACCTGAATCTCCCCGTGTCCCCGGGACTCCAGGTGCTCCGCCACACGGTCCACGTTCAGTAGTACACCTGTACCCCCCGCACTGCAGGGGAGAGGGAGGGGGGAGAGAAAGGAAAGGGAGAGAGTGTAAAAAGCATTCAGTAACCCAGAGAGGGGGAAATAAGGAGAGTTGGAGAGGTCCAGATTGAGGGAGAAACAGACGGATGTCCAAACAAGTAAGTAAAGTTAAAAGGTTTGAGACTGTGGTGATTTTATCAGACACACACAGTGTCCTGACCTGCTCCCAGCCAGTAGCAGGACCTTAGCGCTGTCCAGTCCTTTAGTAAGCAGCTCATTAACCACCTCCTTAATGATCACTGAGCCCATGAACGCATAGTCACCTGCACAGAGACAAACATGAAGACAGGCGCAGTAGACACATTGATTGATAGCTTGTTATACAACCGGTGGGTCTAATCCTGAATGCTGATTGGTTAAAACCGCATTCCAGCCTGTGTCTATTCCACCAGCTAAATCTATGATGTTGAAATGTCTATTTACTCTGTTCCATCTGACTGTGCAATCCACGGTCTCATCAGCCCAGCCAGGCAATTTATATACTTCATCTCCACTATAAAAAGCATCTAGAGATTATCTCACATTTCTTTTAGACTAACATTTAGTTTTCAACAACAGAGATGTGTATAAACCTTGCTGTCTGTCTCTCTGACATTTGCAACATTGTTTAAATATTGAAATTCGATCTCCAGCTGTCCCAACGATTCAGGATGAGACAGACAGGAAGTTTTTCTCAGCCAGTCGAAATAATGAATCAGCATCTTTTTTGGTGTATACATTGGGGAGAACAAGAATTTGATACACTGCCGATTTTGCAGGTTTTCCTACGTACAAAGCATGTAGAGGTCTGTAATTTTGTATCATAGGTACACTTCAACTGTGAGAGACGGAATCTAAAACAAAAATCCAGAAAATCACATTGTATGATTTTTAAGTAATTAATTTGCATTACTTAAAAATCATACAATGTGATTTTCTGTATTTTTGCAGGAAAACCTGCAAAATCGGCAGGGTATTAAATACTTGTTCTCCCCACTGTTTATAACAAAGAAATCAGTTGAAACAAAGTGCAGCTAGCTTGCAGTCTTTCCAGTTCCAGTTTGAAGTGATTGTGTCAGCTGTGTTTTTGGCTAGCTCCTCTGAACAACAGTGTCCTGGCGAGAGAGCACATTTTCTATGCCAGGTGAAATCGCGCCTCATTAGCTCATTGTTGTGGAAGTATCCAAATAAATGTAGTTGGCCAGCTAGCAAGCTGGATCAGAACGTTACCAGCCAGTATGGCAATAGAACATTTAGAACCCTGGGTCTCGTCTCTGGCAACCAAACTGATAGAACGAACGAATGGGTCTCGTCTCTGGCAACCGAACTGACAGGCATTATCAGGAATTATCACTTAAATGTCTTGAATTATTTGAAATAAAATGCACAGTGTTTTTCCAAAGAGGCATCCTATTCCCTATAGAGTGCACTATCTACTGAACCGATGTTTCCTACTTTGGTCAGTCTTGGCTGAGGCTCCACTCCAGGCATCACTAGAGCAGTATGGGATGAACCTAGAGAGAGAGGAGAGAGAGATCTTCATGCTTTGTTGATTTCCAAAACGCTTTTGACTCAATTTGGCATGAGGGTCTGCTATACAAATGGGTGGAAAGTGATGTTGGGGGGAAAAACATACGACATTATAAAATCCATGTACACAAACAACAAGTCTGGGGTTAAAATTGGCAAAAGAAAACACACATTTCTTCCCACAGGGCCGTGGGGTGAGACAGGGATGCAGCTTAAGCCCCACCCTCTTCAACATATATATCAACGAATTGGCGCGGGCACTAGAAAGGTCAGCAGCACCCGGCCTCACCCTATTAGAATCTGAAGTCAAATATCTACTGTTTGCTGATGATCTGCTGCTTCTGTCCCCAACCAAGGAGGGCCTAACGCAGCAACTAGATATTCTGCACAGATTCTGTCAGACCTGGGCCCTGACAGTAAATCTCAGTAAGACAAAAATAATGGTGTTCCAAAAAAGGTCCAGGAACAAAAATACAAATTCCATCTAGACACCGTTGTCCTAGAGCACACAAAAACACTTCAGCGCCACAGGTAACTTCCACAAAGCTGTCCACAAAGCTGTGAACAATCTGAGAGACAAGGTAAGAAGGGCCTTCTATGCCATCAAAAGGAACATAAATGTCAACATACCAATTAGGATTTGGCTAAAAATACTTGAATCAGTCATAGAGCCCATTGCCCTTTATGGTTGTGAGGTCTGGGGTCCGCTCACCAACCAAGACTTCACAAAATGAGACAAACATCAAATGGAGACTCTGCATTCAGAATTCTGCAAACATATCCTCCATGCACAACGTAAAACACCAAATAATGCATGCAGAGCAGAATTAGGCCGATACCCGCTAATTATCAAAATCCAGAAAAGAGCTGTTAAATTCTACAACCACCTAAAAGGAAGCGATTCCCAAACCTTCCATAACAAAGCCATCACCTACAGAGAGATGAACCTGGAGAAGAGTCCCCTAAGCAAGCTGGTCGTGGGGCTCTGTTCACAAACACACCCCACAGAGCCCCAGGACAGCAGCACAATTAGACCCAACCAAATCATGAGAAAACAAAAAGATAATTACTTGACATGTTGGAAAGAATTTTGTTTAAAAACAGAGCAAACTAGAATGCTATTTGGCCCTAAACAGAGAGTACACAGTGGCAGAATACCTGACCCAAACTTAAGAAAAGCTTTGACTATGTACAGACTCAGTGAGCATAGCATTGCTATTGAGAAAGGCCGCAGTAGGCAGACATGGCTCTCAAGAGAAGACAGGCTATGTGCTCACTGCCCACAAAATGAGGTGGAAACTGAGCTGCACTTCCTAACCTCCTGTCCAATGTATGACCATATTAGAGAGACATATTTCCCTCAGATTACACAGACCCACAAATAATTTTTTTAACTATTTTGATAAACTCTCATATCTACTGGGTGAATTTCCACAGTGTGCCGTCACAGCAGCAAGATGTGTGACCTGTTGCCACGAGAAAAGGGCAACCAGGGAAGAACAAACACCATTGTAAAAACAACCCATATTTATGCTTATTTATTTTCCCTTTTGTACTTTAACTATTTGCACATCGTTACAACACTGTATATAAATATAATATGACATTTTAAATGTCTTTATTCGTTTGGAACTCATTTTTATTGTTTATTATCTTTAAAAAATATATATTTCACCTTTATTTAACCAGGTGGCCAGTTGAGAACACCTTTATTTAACCAGGTGACCAGTTGAGAACACCTTTATTTAACCAGGTGGCCAGTTGAGAACACCTTTATTTAACCAGGTGGCTAGATGAGAACACCTTTATTTAACCAGGTAGGCTAGTTGAGAACAAGTTCTCATTTACATCTGCGACCTGGCAAAGATAAAGCAAAGCAGTGCGACACAAACAACAACAGAGTTACACATGGAATAAACAAACATACAGTCAATAATACAATAGAAAAAGTCTATATACAGTGAGTGCAAATGAGGTGAGATAAGGGAGGAAAGGCAATAAATAGGCCATGGTGGCAAAGTAATTACAATTGAATGATTGAATTATCTAATTATCGACAGACAGACAGACAGACAGACAGACAGTCCTCAGGGGGAGACAGACAGACAGACAGACAGAGTGTTCCAGTCAGAGGGAGACAGACAGACAGACAGACAGACAGACAGACAGACAGACAGAGTCCTCAGGGGGAGACAGACAGACAGACAGACAGACAGAGTTAGAAAACCATAACACACAGAGACTCAGAGTGTTCCAGTCAGAGGGAGGAAGAGGTTGTTTGGTAAAGAGCTGCAGCACAACTTTACTGACTCACACTGACAAGAGAAAACACCAACCGTTTCATACACAAACACCATAAACAAACACACATATGCAAGAAGGGAGAGAAGAGCGATAGGAGAGAAGAGCGATAGGAGAGAAGCGCGATAGGAGAGAAGAGCGATAGGAGAGAAGAGCGATAGGAGAGGAGGGCGATAGGAGAGGAGGGCGATAGGAGAGAAGGGCGATAGGAGAGAAGGGCGATAGGAGAGAAAGCGACAGGAGAGAAGAGCGACAGGAGAGAGAGCGACAGGAGAGAGAGCGACAGGAGAGAAGAGCGACAGGAGAGAGAGCGATAGGAGAGAAGAGCGACAGGAGAGAGAGCGACAGGAGAGAAGAGCGACAGGAGAGAAGAGCGACAGGAGAGAAGAGCGACAGGAGAGAAGAGCGACAGGAGAGAAGAGCGATAGGAGAGAAGAGCGATAGGAGGGAAGAGCGATAGGAGGGAAGAGCGATAGGAGAGAAGAGCGATAGGAGAGAAGAGCGATAGGAGAGAGAGCGATAGGAGAGAGAGCGATAGGAGAGAAGAGCGATAGGAGGGAAGAGCGATAGGAGAGAGAGCGATAGGAGAGAAGAGCGATAGGAGAGAGAGCGATAGGAGAGAGAGAGCGATAGGAGAGAGAGCGATAGGAGGGAAGAGCGATAGGAGGGAAGAGCGATAGGAGGGAAGAGCGATAGGAGAGAGAGCGATAGGAGACAGAGCGATAGGAGGGAAGAGCGATAGGAGGGAAGAGCGATAGGAGAGAAGAGCGATAGGAGGGAAGGGCGATAGGAGAGAAGGGCGATAGGAGAGAGAGAGCGATAGGAGAGAGAGAGCGATAGGAGAGAAGGGCGATAGGAGAGAAGAGCGATAGGAGAGAGAGTGCGATAGGAGAGAGACAGCGATATGAGAGCGATAGGAGGGAAGAGCGATAGGAGAGAAGGGCGATAGGAGAGAGAGCGATAGGAGAGAGAGCGATAGGAGAGAGAGCGATAGGAGAGAGAGAGCGATAGGAGAGAAGTGCGATAGGAGAGAAGTGCGATAGGAGAGAAGAGCGATAGGAGACAGAGCGATAGGAGAGAAGAGCGATAGGAGAGAAGAGCGATAGGAGAGAGGGCGATAGGAGAGAGAGCGATAGGAGAGAAGAGCGATAGGAGAGAGAGCGATAGGAGAGAAGAGCGATAGGAGAGAGAGAGCGATAGGAGAGAAGAGCGATAGGAGAGAAGGGCGATAGGAGAGAGAGAGCGATAGGAGAGAAGAGCGATAGGAGAGAGAGAGCGATAGGAGAGAGGAGCGATAGGAGAGAAGAGCGATAGGAGAGAAGAGCGATAGGAGAGAAGAGCGATAGGAGAGAAGGGCGATAGGAGAGAGAGCGATAGGAGAGAAGAGCGATAGGAGAGAAGAGCGATAGGAGAGAAGAGCGATAGGAGAGAAGTGCGATAGGAGAGAAGGGCGATAGGAGAGAAGGGCGATAGGAGAGAGAGCGATAGGAGAGAAGAGCGATAGGAGAGAAGAGCGATAGAGGAGAGAGAAGACTGAAAAGGAGTCAAATAACGAAGAGAAAAGAGGATGGAGTTCTTACACCATGTTGGCATTCCACCAATAGGGGTTCTCCTCTGGCTGAGGAGACAGAATACCTGTACCTGGAGACAGAGAACCACAGAGAGGGGATAAAGACCCATGGAAATGAAGAGAGGGGGATAAAGGCCCATGGAAATGAAGAGAGGGAGATAAAGACCCATGGAAATGAAGAGAGGGAGATAAAGACCCATGGAAATGAAGAGAGAGAGATAAAGACCCATGGAAATGAAGAGAGGGAGATAAAGACCCATGGAAATGAAGAGAGAGAGGGGGATAAAGACCCATGGAAATGAAGAGAGCGAGGGGGATAAAGACCCATGGAAATGAAGAGAGCGAGGGGGATAAAGACCCATGGAAATGAAGAGAGAGAGATAAAGACCCATGGAAATGAAGAGAGGGGATAAAGACCCATGGAAATGAAGAGAGAGAGATAAAGACCCATGGAAATGGAGAGGGGGATAAAGACCCATGGAAATGAAGAGAGCGAGGGGGATAAAGACCCATGGAAATGAAGAGAGAGAGATAAAGACCCATGGAAATGAAGAGAGGGGATAAAGACCCATGGAAATGAAGAGAGTAAGATAAAGACCCATGGAAATGGAGAGGGGGATAAAGACCCATGGAAATGAAGAGAGAGGGATAAAGACCCATGGAAATGAAGAGAGAGGGATAAAGACCCATGGAAATGAAGAGAGAGGGATAAAGACCCATGGAAATGAAGAGAGAGAGATAAAGACCCATGGAAATGAAGAGAGGGGATAAAGACCCATGGAAATGAGAGAGAGAGAGAGAGAGAGAGAGAGAGAGAGAGAGAGAGAGAGACAGAGAGAGGAGAGAAGAAAGGAGAGAAGAAAGAGGTACTTGTGAGTGTGAGATTAATTTTGATAACTAAAACAGACAGACTGACTGAGTTCTACTGATTAATGGGAAACACTAACATTTATATGGCCTGAGATCTTTTCCCTCTACAGCCTGTACTGGACCAATGATTTTTAAAGAGTCAATTCGTTTTTGCAGCAGCTCCCTGAACAGACAAATCATAAGCCTACTTTTGACTGGTTATAACACTTAATACTAGTTATTATTACTAGTTCATAAACATGTTATAAGCATGTTGTACAGTGTTCTGGTGAAGTCTGACTCTGAACACCAATAGCAGAGGTTATAGAAACAGTATTACTCGCTATTACCATTAATAAACATGTTATGAGCTTGTAATACGTGTTTATTACAGTGTGCTGACCTGTTCTGGTGTGTGGCCACTTGAGGGAGCTCATGAATCTCCTCATTGTCTGGTACCTGGTGTCACAAGTCTGTCTGTTGAAACAGTACCATCCACCTACACAGACCAACAACAATATTACACACAGTACCATCCACGTACATAGACCAACAACATTACACACAGTACCATCCACCTACACAGACCAACAACAACATTACACACAGTACCATCCACCTACACAGACCAACAACATTACACACAGTACCATCCACCTACACAGACCAACAACAACATTACACACAGTACCATCCACCTACACAGACCAACAACATTACACACAGTACCATCCACCTACACAGACAAAAAACAACATTACACACAGTACCATCCACCTACACAGACCAACAACAACATTACACACAGTACCATCCACCTACACAGACCAACAACATTACACACAGTACCATCCACCTACACAGACAAAAAACAACATTACACACAGTACCATCCACCTACACAGACAAACAACAACATTACACACAGTACCATCCACCTACACAGACCAACAACATTACACACAGTACCATCCACCTACACAGACCAACAACATTACACACAGTACCATCCACCTACACAGACAAAAAACAACATTACACACAGTACCATCCACCTACACAGACCAACAACATTACACACAGTACCATCCACCTACACAGACCAACAACATTACACACAGTACCATCCACCTACACAGACCAACAACATTACACACAGTACCATCCACCTACACAGACCAACAACATTACACACAGTACCATCCACCTACACAGACCAACAACAACATTACACACAGTACCATCCACCTACACAGACCAACAACAACATTACACACAGTACCATCCACCTACACAGACCAACAACAACATTACACACAGTACCATCCACCTACACAGACCCACAACATTACACACAGTACCATCCACCTACACAGACCAACAACATTACACACAGTACCATCCACCTACACAGACCAACAACAACATTACATACAGTACCATCCACCTACACAGACCAACAACAACATTACACACAGTACCATCCACCTACACAGACCAACAACATTACACACAGTACCATCCACCTACACAGACCAACAACATTACACACAGTACCATCCATCTACACAGAGAACAACAACAACAACATTACACACAGTACCATCCACCTACACAGAGAAGAAGAACAACAACAACATTACATACAGTACCATCCACCTACACAGAGAACAACAACAACAACAACATTACACACAGTACCATCCACCTACACAGAGAACAACAACAACAACATTACACACAGTACCGTCCACCTACACAGACCAACAACAACAACAACATTACACACAGTACCATCCACCTACACAGACCAACAACATTACATACAGTACCATCCACCTACACAGAGAACAACAACAACAACAACAACAACAACACAGCACCAGGGTCCAATCCAAGGCCGGTTATAGAGCAGCACACTGCACCTTATAAAGGTCATTTCTCTGCCATTTGTGCAGCTCACATTCACGATAAACACAGTGATTGTCAAGTCAAACGTACATAAACTTTAAGAGGCACATTGTCGGCTGTACAGCGCTCTGCCCTGTAACGTGCCTTGGATTGAAATACACAACAGACAAATACCAGAGCGTTTGGAAGTCTTAAACCTCTCAACTCACCCTCCAAGAATATCAGCCATCTCTTGCTGCCTTTAGATTCCTTGATGTAGTACCTGTACAGGACAATACAAAAACAACCTGTTTTACAGGTGTGTGGGTGTGTGTGTGTGTGCGTGCGTGTGTATGTGCGTGTGTATGTGTGTGTGTGTGTGTGTGTGTGTGTATGTGTGTGTGTGTGTGTGTGTGTATGTGCGTGTGTATGTGTGTGTGTATGTGTATGTGTATGTGTATGTGTGTGTGTGTGTGTGTGTGTGTGTGTGTGTATGTGTGTGTGTGTGTGTGTGTGTGTGTGTGTGTGTGTGTGTGTGTGTATGTGGGTGTGTGTGTGTGTGTGTGTGTGTGTGTGTGTGTGTATGTATGTGTGTGTGTGTGTGTGTGTGTTTCTCCCTCACTCCCCTTTTCTTCTTCAGAGTGGGCCATCTGACAGAATCACATAGTTCAATGTCAATTGGGGATTTTTTTTTATTAGACTGGGGGGGAAAGCAGTGTTGGCAGACCCCGACGCACGCACACACACACACACACACACACACAGAGAGAATGTATTTCTGAGAATCTACATTCACACACACACAGAGAGAGAGTATGTATTTCTGAGAATCTACATTCACACACACACACAGAGAGAGAGTATGTATTTCTGAGAATCTACATTCACACACACACACAGAGAGAGAGTATGTATTTCTGAGAATCTACATTCACACACACACAGAGAGAGAGTATGTATTTCTGAGAATCTACATTCACACACACACACAGAGAGAGAGTATGTATTTCTGAGAATCTACATTCACACACACACACAGAGAGAGAGTATGTATTTCTGAGAATCTACATTCACACACACACAGAGAGAGAGTATGTATTTCTGAGAATCTACATTCACACACACACACAGAGAGAGAGTATGTATTTCTGAGAATCTACATTCACACACACACACAGAGAGAGAGTATGTATTTCTGAGAATCTACATGCACACACACTTGGTTGGGTTTGTGTTATAGACGGCTCCAGAACGAACGTGTGAGGTCCTTTAGGCTTCTGCTTTGAACTAGACTTGAAACATTTGGCTCTGGTTTCCAGCTAAAACACTCAGACAGACAGAGCCCTTTCAGATGCCTAAAACACCCTTTCAACGGGGGCCTGTTTGGATGCCTATATCAAAGGAACCCAGGGCCATTATATTAAGGAATGGATTAGTGTGTATAGAAAGTCCTCACCACAGGAGAGTTACACTACTGATGACTGATGACTAGTGGTCCGGCCTGGCAGACACACAGACACTCAGACACACACATAAACAAGGGGACAGACACGTCTTTGGGCTGCATGTGTGAGGTTGTGTGAAACAGACACACACTCATGTGCTGTTATGAGCAGGCAGGTGATGGCATGAACAGACTCCTGTTCTGCAGCTATCCATCTCCATTAGTGAGAGATATGCCAGGTGTTTTAGGTTAAAGAGGATCAACTGTGTCTCTACTGGACAGCTGTTGGAAAGGTAGAATGGAGAGAGAGAGAGAGACAGAGAGAGACACTGACAGACAGAGAAAAGGAGATTTTAACATTGATACAACACTGTATATAGACATAATATGACATTTGTAATGTCTTTATTCTTTCGGAACTTCTGTGAGTGTAATGTTTACTGTTCATTTGTATTGCTTATTTCAATTTAGTTTATTATCTATTTCACTTGCTTTGTCAATGTTAACATGTTTCCCATGCCAATAAAGCCCCTTGAATTGAAAGAGAGCAAGCAAGCGACAGACAGACAGACAGGCAGACAGACAGACAGACAGACAGACAGACAGAGCGACAGACAGAGCGACAGAGCGACAGACAGACAGAGCGACAGACAGACAGAGAGACAGACAGACAGACAGACAGACAGACAGACGAGAAAATTAACTCATATATAAAAATCAGACTTTTAACTTTGGTTTGCCAGGTTGAACATTTATAAATGAAACAGGAGAGAGTAGAGAGGGGCGCCAGGTTGAACATTTATAAATGAAACAGGAGAGAGTAGAGAGGGACGCCAGGTTGAACATTTATAAATGAAACAGGAGAGTAGAGAGGGGACGCCAGGTTGAACATTTATAAATGAAACAGGAGAGAGTAGAGAGGGGCGCCAGGTTGAACATTTATAAATGAAACAGGAGAGAGTAGAGAGGGACGCCAGGTTGAACATTTATAAATGAAACAGGAGAGAGGAGAGAGGGGACGCCAGGTTGAACATTTATAAATGAAACAGGAGAGAGTAGAGAGGGACGCCAGGTTGAACATTTATAAATGAAACAGGAGAGAGTAGAGAGGGACGCCAGGTTGAACATTTATAAATGAAACAGGAGAGAGGGGTGCCAGGTTGAACATTTAAAAATGAAACAGGAGAGAGTAGAGAGGGGACGCCAGGTTGAACATTTAAAAATGAAACAGGAGAGAGTAGAGAGGGACGCCAGGTTGAACATTTATAAATGAAACAGGAGAGAGTAGAGAGGGGCGCCAGGTTGAACATTTATAAATGAAACAGGAGAGAGTAGAGAGGGACGCCAGGTTGAACATTTATAAATGAAACAGGAGAGAGTTGAGAGGGGCGCCAGGTTGAACATTTATAAATGAAACAGGAGAGAGTAGAGAGGGACGCCAGGTTGAACATTTATAAATGAAACAGGAGAGAGTAGAGAGGGACGCCAGGTTGAACATTTATAAATGAAACAGGAGAGAGTAGAGAGGGGCGCCAGGTTGAACATTTATAAATGAAACAGGAGAGAGTAGAGAGGGACGCCAGGTTGAACATTTAAAAATGAAACAGGAGAGAGTAGAGAGGGACGCCAGGTTGAACATTTATAAATGAAATAGGAGAGAGTAGAGAGGGACGCCAGGTTGAACATTTATAAATGAAACAGGAGAGAGTAGAGAGGGACGCCAGGTTGAACATTTATAAATGAAACAGGAGAGAGCAGAGAGGGACGCCAGGTTGAACATTTATAAATGAAACAGGAGAGAGTAGAGAGGGACGCCAGGTTGAACATTTATAAATGAAACAGGAGAGAGTAGAGAGGGACGCCAGGTTGAACATTTATAAATGAAACAGGAGAGAGTAGAGAGGGACGCCAGGTTGAACATTTAAAAATGAAACAGGAGAGAGTAGAGAGGGACGCCAGGTTGAACATTTATAAATGAAACAGGAGAGAGTAGAGAGGGACGCCAGGTTGAACATTTATAAATGAAACAGGAGAGAGTAGAGAGGGGCGCCAGGTTGAACATTTAAAAATTAAACAGGAGAGAGTAGAGAGGGACGCCAGGTTGAACATTTATAAATGAAACAGGAGAGTAGAGAGGGGCGCCAGGTTGAACATTTAAAAATGAAACAGGAGAGAGTAGAGAGGGGCGCCAGGTTGAACATTTAAAAATTAAACAGGAGAGAGTAGAGAGGGACGCCAGGTTGAACATTTAAAAATTAAACAGGAGAGAGTAGAGAGGGACGCCAGGTTGAACATTTATTAATGAAACAGGAGAGAGTAGAGAGGGACGCCAGGTTGAACATTTATAAATGAAACAGGAGAGAGTAGAGAGGGGCGCCAGGTTGAACATTTATAAATGAAACAGGAGAGAGTAGAGAGGGACGCCAGGTTGAACATTTATAAATGAAACAGGAGAGAGGAGAGAGGGGACGCCAGGTTGAACATTTATAAATGAAACAGGAGAGAGTAGAGAGGGACGCCAGGTTGAACATTTATAAATGAAACAGGAGAGTAGAGAGGGGCGCCAGGTTGAACATTTAAAAATGAAACAGGAGAGAGTAGAGAGGGACGCCAGGTTGAACATTTATTAATGAAACAGGAGAGAGTAGAGAGGGACGCCAGGTTGAACATTTATAAATGAAACAGGAGAGAGTAGAGAGGGGCGCCAGGTTGAACATTTATAAATGAAACAGGAGAGAGTAGAGAGGGGCGCCAGGTTGAACATTTAAAAATTAAACAGGAGAGAGTAGAGAGGGACGCCAGGTTGAACATTTATTAATGAAACAGGAGAGAGTAGAGAGGGACGCCAGGTTGAACATTTATAAATGAAACAGGAGAGAGTAGAGAGGGGCGCCAGGTTGAACATTTATAAATGAAACAGGAGAGAGTAGAGAGGGGCGCCAGGTTGAACATTTATAAATGAAACAGGAGAGAGTAGAGAGGGACGCCAGGTTGAACATTTATAAATTAAACAGGAGAGAGGAGAGAGGGGACGCCAGGTTGAACATTTATAAATGAAACAGGAGAGAGTAGAGAGGGACGCCAGGTTGAACATTTATAAATGAAACAGGAGAGAGTAGAGAGGAACGCCAGGTTGAACATTTATAAATGAAACAGGAGAGAGGGGTGCCAGGTTGAACATTTAAAAATGAAACAGGAGAGAGTAGAGAGGGGACGCCAGGTTGAACATTTAAAAATGAAACAGGAGAGAGTAGAGAGGGACGCCAGGTTGAACATTTATAAATGAAACAGGAGAGAGTAGAGAGGGGCGCCAGGTTGAACATTTATAAATGAAACAGGAGAGAGTAGAGAGGGACGCCAGGTTGAACATTTATAAATGAAACAGGAGAGAGTAGAGAGGGGCGCCAGGTTGAACATTTATAAATGAAACAGGAGAGAGTAGAGAGGGACGCCAGGTTGAACATTTAAAAATGAAACAGGAGAGAGTAGAGAGGGACGCCAGGTTGAACATTTATAAATGAAACAGGAGAGAGTAGAGAGGGACGCCAGGTTGAACATTTATAAATGAAACAGGAGAGAGTAGAGAGGGGCGCCAGGTTGAACATTTAAAAATTAAACAGGAGAGAGTAGAGAGGGACGCCAGGTTGAACATTTATAAATGAAACAGGAGAGTAGAGAGGGGCGCCAGGTTGAACATTTAAAAATGAAACAGGAGAGTAGAGAGGGGCGCCAGGTTGAACATTTAAAAATGAAACAGGAGAGAGTAGAGAGGGGCGCCAGGTTGAACATTTAAAAATTAAACAGGAGAGAGTAGAGAGGGACGCCAGGTTGAACATTTAAAAATTAAACAGGAGAGAGTAGAGAGGGACGCCAGGTTGAACATTTATAAATGAAACAGGAGAGTAGAGAGGGGCGCCAGGTTGAACATTTAAAAATGAAACAGGAGAGAGTAGAGAGGGGCGCCAGGTTGAACATTTAAAAATTAAACAGGAGAGAGTAGAGAGGGACGCCAGGTTGAACATTTAAAAATTAAACAGGAGAGAGTAGAGAGGGACGCCAGGTTGAACATTTATTAATGAAACAGGAGAGAGTAGAGAGGGACGCCAGGTTGAACATTTATAAATGAAACAGGAGAGAGTAGAGAGGGGCGCCAGGTTGAACATTTATAAATGAAACAGGAGAGAGTAGAGAGGGACGCCAGGTTGAACATTTATAAATGAAACAGGAGAGAGGAGAGAGGGGACGCCAGGTTGAACATTTATTAATGAAACAGGAGAGAGTAGAGAGGGACGCCAGGTTGAACATTTATAAATGAAACAGGAGAGTAGAGAGGGGCGCCAGGTTGAACATTTAAAAATGAAACAGGAGAGAGTAGAGAGGGACGCCAGGTTGAACATTTATTAATGAAACAGGAGAGAGTAGAGAGGGACGCCAGGTTGAACATTTATAAATGAAACAGGAGAGAGTAGAGAGGGGCGCCAGGTTGAACATTTATAAATGAAACAGGAGAGAGTAGAGAGGGGCGCCAGGTTGAACATTTAAAAATTAAACAGGAGAGAGTAGAGAGGGACGCCAGGTTGAACATTTATTAATGAAACAGGAGAGAGTAGAGAGGGACGCCAGGTTGAACATTTATAAATGAAACAGGAGAGAGTAGAGAGGGGCGCCAGGTTGAACATTTATAAATGAAACAGGAGAGAGTAGAGAGGGGCGCCAGGTTGAACATTTATAAATGAAACAGGAGAGAGTAGAGAGGGACGCCAGGTTGAACATTTATAAATTAAACAGGAGAGAGGAGAGAGGGGACGCCAGGTTGAACATTTATAAATGAAACAGGAGAGAGTAGAGAGGGACGCCAGGTTGAACATTTATAAATGAAACAGGAGAGAGTAGAGAGGGACGCCAGGTTGAACATTTATAAATGAAACAGGAGAGAGGGGTGCCAGGTTGAACATTTAAAAATGAAACAGGAGAGAGTAGAGAGGGGACGCCAGGTTGAACATTTAAAAATGAAACAGGAGAGAGTAGAGAGGGACGCCAGGTTGAACATTTATAAATGAAACAGGAGAGAGTAGAGAGGGGCGCCAGGTTGAACATTTATAAATGAAACAGGAGAGAGTAGAGAGGGACGCCAGGTTGAACATTTATAAATGAAACAGGAGAGAGTAGAGAGGGGCGCCAGGTTGAACATTTATAAATGAAACAGGAGAGAGTAGAGAGGGACGCCAGGTTGAACATTTAAAAATGAAACAGGAGAGAGTAGAGAGGGACGCCAGGTTGAACATTTATAAATGAAACAGGAGAGAGTAGAGAGGGACGCCAGGTTGAACATTTATAAATGAAACAGGAGAGAGTAGAGAGGGGCGCCAGGTTGAACATTTAAAAATTAAACAGGAGAGAGTAGAGAGGGACGCCAGGTTGAACATTTATAAATGAAACAGGAGAGTAGAGAGGGGCGCCAGGTTGAACATTTAAAAATGAAACAGGAGAGAGTAGAGAGGGGCGCCAGGTTGAACATTTAAAAATTAAACAGGAGAGAGTAGAGAGGGACGCCAGGTTGAACATTTAAAAATTAAACAGGAGAGAGTAGAGAGGGACGCCAGGTTGAACATTTATAAATGAAACAGGAGAGTAGAGAGGGGCGCCAGGTTGAACATTTAAAAATGAAACAGGAGAGAGTAGAGAGGGGCGCCAGGTTGAACATTTAAAAATTAAACAGGAGAGAGTAGAGAGGGACGCCAGGTTGAACATTTAAAAATTAAACAGGAGAGAGTAGAGAGGGACGCCAGGTTGAACATTTATAAATGAAACAGGAGAGAGAGGGGCGCCAGGTTGAACATTTATAAATGAAACAGGAGAGAGTAGAGAGGGACGCCAGGTTGAACATTTATAAATGAAACAGGAGAGAGGAGAGAGGGGACGCCAGGTTGAACATTTATAAATGAAACAGGAGAGAGTAGAGAGGGACGCCAGGTTGAACATTTATAAATGAAACAGGAGAGAGTAGAGAGGGGCGCCAGGTTGAACATTTATAAATGAAACAGGAGAGAGTAGAGAGGGGACGCCAGGTTGAACATTTATAAATGAAACAGGAGAGAGTAGAGAGGGACGCCAGGTTGAACATTTAAAAATTAAACAGGAGAGAGTAGAGAGGGACGCCAGGTTGAACATTTATAAATGAAACAGGAGAGTAGAGAGGGGCGCCAGGTTGAACATTTAAAAATGAAACAGGAGAGTAGAGAGGGGCGCCAGGTTGAACATTTAAAAATGAAACAGGAGAGAGTAGAGAGGGGCGCCAGGTTGAACATTTATAAATGAAACAGGAGAGAGTAGAGAGGGACGCCAGGTTGAACATTTATAAATTAAACAGGAGAGAGGAGAGAGGGGACGCCAGGTTGAACATTTATAAATGAAACAGGAGAGAGTAGAGAGGGACGCCAGGTTGAACATTTATAAATGAAACAGGAGAGAGTAGAGAGGAACGCCAGGTTGAACATTTATAAATGAAACAGGAGAGAGGGGTGCCAGGTTGAACATTTAAAAATGAAACAGGAGAGAGTAGAGAGGGGACGCCAGGTTGAACATTTAAAAATGAACCAGGAGTGAGTAGAGAGGGACGCCAGGTTGAACATTTATAAATGAAACAGGAGAGAGTAGAGAGGGGCGCCAGGTTGAACATTTATAAATGAAACAGGAGAGAGTAGAGAGGGACGCCAGGTTGAACATTTATAAATGAAACAGGAGAGAGTAGAGAGGGGCGCCAGGTTGAACATTTATAAATGAAACAGGAGAGAGTAGAGAGGGACGCCAGGTTGAACATTTAAAAATGAAACAGGAGAGAGTAGAGAGGGACGCCAGGAGAGTAGAGAGGGGCGCCAGGTTGAACATTTATAAATGAAACAGGAGAGAGTAGAGAGGGACGCCAGGTTGAACATTTATAAATGAAACAGGAGAGAGTAGAGAGGGGCGCCAGGTTGAACATTTAAAAATTAAACAGGAGAGAGTAGAGAGGGACGCCAGGTTGAACATTTATAAATGAAACAGGAGAGTAGAGAGGGGCGCCAGGTTGAACATTTAAAAATGAAACAGGAGAGTAGAGAGGGGCGCCAGGTTGAACATTTAAAAATGAAACAGGAGAGAGTAGAGAGGGGCGCCAGGTTGAACATTTAAAAATTAAACAGGAGAGAGTAGAGAGGGACGCCAGGTTGAACATTTAAAAATTAAACAGGAGAGAGTAGAGAGGGACGCCAGGTTGAACATTTATAAATGAAACAGGAGAGTAGAGAGGGGCGCCAGGTTGAACATTTAAAAATGAAACAGGAGAGAGTAGAGAGGGGCGCCAGGTTGAACATTTAAAAATTAAACAGGAGAGAGTAGAGAGGGGACGCCAGGTTGAACATTTATAAATGAAACAGGAGAGAGTAGAGAGGGACGCCAGGTTGAACATTTAAAAATTAAACAGGAGAGAGTAGAGAGGGACGCCAGGTTGAACATTTATAAATGAAACAGGAGAGTAGAGAGGGGCGCCAGGTTGAACATTTAAAAATGAAACAGGAGAGTAGAGAGGGGCGCCAGGTTGAACATTTAAAAATGAAACAGGAGAGAGTAGAGAGGGGACGCCAGGTTGAACATTTATTAATGAAACAGGAGAGAGTAGAGAGGGACGCCAGGTTGAACATTTATAAATGAAACAGGAGAGTAGAGAGGGGCGCCAGGTTGAACATTTAAAAATGAAACAGGAGAGAGTAGAGAGGGACGCCAGGTTGAACATTTATTAATGAAACAGGAGAGAGTAGAGAGGGACGCCAGGTTGAACATTTATAAATGAAACAGGAGAGAGTAGAGAGGGGCGCCAGGTTGAACATTTATAAATGAAACAGGAGAGAGTAGAGAGGGGCGCCAGGTTGAACATTTAAAAATTAAACAGGAGAGAGTAGAGAGGGACGCCAGGTTGAACATTTATTAATGAAACAGGAGAGAGTAGAGAGGGACGCCAGGTTGAACATTTATAAATGAAACAGGAGAGAGTAGAGAGGGGCGCCAGGTTGAACATTTATAAATGAAACAGGAGAGAGTAGAGAGGGGCGCCAGGTTGAACATTTATAAATGAAACAGGAGAGAGTAGAGAGGGACGCCAGGTTGAACATTTATAAATTAAACAGGAGAGAGGAGAGAGGGGACGCCAGGTTGAACATTTATAAATGAAACAGGAGAGAGTAGAGAGGGACGCCAGGTTGAACATTTATAAATGAAACAGGAGAGAGTAGAGAGGGACGCCAGGTTGAACATTTATAAATGAAACAGGAGAGAGGGGTGCCAGGTTGAACATTTAAAAATGAAACAGGAGAGAGTAGAGAGGGGACGCCAGGTTGAACATTTAAAAATGAAACAGGAGAGAGTAGAGAGGGGCGCCAGGTTGAACATTTATAAATGAAACAGGAGAGAGTAGAGAGGGGCGCCAGGTTGAACATTTAAAAATTAAACAGGAGAGAGTAGAGAGGGACGCCAGGTTGAACATTTATAAATGAAACAGGAGAGTAGAGAGGGGCGCCAGGTTGAACATTTAAAAATGAAACAGGAGAGAGTAGAGAGGGGCGCCAGGTTGAACATTTAAAAATTAAACAGGAGAGAGTAGAGAGGGACGCCAGGTTGAACATTTAAAAATTAAACAGGAGAGAGTAGAGAGGGACGCCAGGTTGAACATTTATTAATGAAACAGGAGAGAGTAGAGAGGGACGCCAGGTTGAACATTTATAAATGAAACAGGAGAGAGTAGAGAGGGGCGCCAGGTTGAACATTTATAAATGAAACAGGAGAGAGTAGAGAGGGACGCCAGGTTGAACATTTATAAATGAAACAGGAGAGAGGAGAGAGGGGACGCCAGGTTGAACATTTATAAATGAAACAGGAGAGAGTAGAGAGGGACGCCAGGTTGAACATTTATAAATGAAACAGGAGAGAGTAGAGAGGGGCGCCAGGTTGAACATTTATAAATGAAACAGGAGAGAGTAGAGAGGGGACGCCAGGTTTAACATTTATAAATGAAACAGGAGAGAGTAGAGAGGGACGCCAGGTTGAACATTTATAAATGAAACAGGAGAGAGTAGAGAGGGGCGCCAGGTTGAACATTTATAAATGAAACAGGAGAGTAGAGAGGGGACGCCAGGTTGAACATTTATAAATGAAACAGGAGAGAGTAGAGAGGGACGCCAGGTTGAACATTTATAAATGAAACAGGAGAGAGTAGAGAGGGGCGCCAGGTTGAACATTTATAAATGAAACAGGAGAGAGTAGAGAGGGACGCCAGGTTGAACATTTATAAATGAAACAGGAGAGAGTAGAGAGGAACGCCAGGTTGAACATTTATAAATGAAACAGGAGAGAGGGGTGCCAGGTTGAACATTTAAAAATGAAACAGGAGAGAGTAGAGAGGGGACGCCAGGTTGAACATTTAAAAATGAAACAGGAGAGAGTAGAGAGGGACGCCAGGTTGAACATTTATAAATGAAACAGGAGAGAGTAGAGAGGGGCGCCAGGTTGAACATTTATAAATGAAACAGGAGAGAGTAGAGAGGGACGCCAGGTTGAACATTTATAAATGAAACAGGAGAGAGTAGAGAGGGGCGCCAGGTTGAACATTTATAAATGAAACAGGAGAGAGTAGAGAGGGACGCCAGGTTGAACATTTAAAAATGAAACAGGAGAGAGTAGAGAGGGACGCCAGGTTGAACATTTATAAATGAAACAGGAGAGAGTAGAGAGGGACGCCAGGTTGAACATTTATAAATGAAACAGGAGAGAGTAGAGAGGGACGCCAGGTTGAACATTTATAAATTAAACAGGAGAGAGGAGAGAGGGGACGCCAGGTTGAACATTTATAAATGAAACAGGAGAGAGTAGAGAGGGACGCCAGGTTGAACATTTATAAATGAAACAGGAGAGAGTAGAGAGGAACGCCAGGTTGAACATTTATAAATGAAACAGGAGAGAGGGGTGCCAGGTTGAACATTTAAAAATGAAACAGGAGAGAGTAGAGAGGGGACGCCAGGTTGAACATTTAAAAATGAAACAGGAGAGAGTAGAGGGACGCCAGGTTGAACATTTATAAATGAAACAGGAGAGAGTAGAGAGGGGCGCCAGGTTGAACATTTATAAATGAAACAGGAGAGAGTAGAGAGGGACGCCAGGTTGAACATTTATAAATGAAACAGGAGAGAGTAGAGAGGGGCGCCAGGTTGAACATTTATAAATGAAACAGGAGAGAGTAGAGAGGGACGCCAGGTTAAACATTTAAAAATGAAACAGGAGAGAGTAGAGAGGGACGCCAGGTTGAACATTTATAAATGAAACAGGAGAGAGTAGAGAGGGACGCCAGGTTGAACATTTATAAATGAAACAGGAGAGAGTAGAGAGGGGCGCCAGGTTGAACATTTAAAAATTAAACAGGAGAGAGTAGAGAGGGACGCCAGGTTGAACATTTATAAATGAAACAGGAGAGTAGAGAGGGGCGCCAGGTTGAACATTTAAAAATGAAACAGGAGAGTAGAGAGGGGCGCCAGGTTGAACATTTAAAAATGAAACAGGAGAGAGTAGAGAGGGGCGCCAGGTTGAACATTTAAAAATTAAACAGGAGAGAGTAGAGAGGGACGCCAGGTTGAACATTTAAAAATTAAACAGGAGAGAGTAGAGAGGGACGCCAGGTTGAACATTTATAAATGAAACAGGAGAGTAGAGAGGGGCGCCAGGTTGAACATTTAAAAATGAAACAGGAGAGAGTAGAGAGGGGCGCCAGGTTGAACATTTAAAAATTAAACAGGAGAGAGTAGAGAGGGACGCCAGGTTGAACATTTAAAAATTAAACAGGAGAGAGTAGAGAGGGACGCCAGGTTGAACATTTATTAATGAAACAGGAGAGAGTAGAGAGGGACGCCAGGTTGAACATTTATAAATGAAACAGGAGAGAGTAGAGAGGGGCGCCAGGTTGAACATTTATAAATGAAACAGGAGAGAGTAGAGAGGGACGCCAGGTTGAACATTTATAAATGAAACAGGAGAGAGGAGAGAGGGGACGCCAGGTTGAACATTTATAAATGAAACAGGAGAGAGTAGAGAGGGACGCCAGGTTGAACATTTATAAATGAAACAGGAGAGTAGAGAGGGGCGCCAGGTTGAACATTTAAAAATGAAACAGGAGAGAGTAGAGAGGGACGCCAGGTTGAACATTTATTAATGAAACAGGAGAGAGTAGAGAGGGACGCCAGGTTGAACATTTATAAATGAAACAGGAGAGAGTAGAGAGGGGCGCCAGGTTGAACATTTATAAATGAAACAGGAGAGAGTAGAGAGGGGCGCCAGGTTGAACATTTAAAAATTAAACAGGAGAGAGTAGAGAGGGACGCCAGGTTGAACATTTATTAATGAAACAGGAGAGAGTAGAGAGGGACGCCAGGTTGAACATTTATAAATGAAACAGGAGAGAGTAGAGAGGGGCGCCAGGTTGAACATTTATAAATGAAACAGGAGAGAGTAGAGAGGGGCGCCAGGTTGAACATTTATAAATGAAACAGGAGAGAGTAGAGAGGGACGCCAGGTTGAACATTTATAAATTAAACAGGAGAGAGGAGAGAGGGGACGCCAGGTTGAACATTTATAAATGAAACAGGAGAGAGTAGAGAGGGACGCCAGGTTGAACATTTATAAATGAAACAGGAGAGAGTAGAGAGGGACGCCAGGTTGAACATTTATAAATGAAACAGGAGAGAGGGGTGCCAGGTTGAACATTTAAAAATGAAACAGGAGAGAGTAGAGAGGGGACGCCAGGTTGAACATTTAAAAATGAAACAGGAGAGAGTAGAGAGGGACGCCAGGTTGAACATTTATAAATGAAACAGGAGAGAGTAGAGAGGGGCGCCAGGTTGAACATTTATAAATGAAACAGGACAGAGTAGAGAGGGACGCCAGGTTGAACATTTATAAATGAAACAGGAGAGAGTAGAGAGGGGCGCCAGGTTGAACATTTATAAATGAAACAGGAGAGAGTAGAGAGGGACGCCAGGTTGAACATTTAAAAATGAAACAGGAGAGAGTAGAGAGGGACGCCAGGTTGAACATTTATAAATGAAACAGGAGAGAGTAGAGAGGGACGCCAGGTTGAACATTTATAAATGAAACAGGAGAGAGTAGAGAGGGGCGCCAGGTTGAACATTTAAAAATTAAACAGGAGAGAGTAGAGAGGGACGCCAGGTTGAACATTTATAAATGAAACAGGAGAGTAGAGAGGGGCGCCAGGTTGAACATTTAAAAATGAAACAGGAGAGAGTAGAGAGGGGCGCCAGGTTGAACATTTAAAAATTAAACAGGAGAGAGTAGAGAGGGACGCCAGGTTGAACATTTAAAAATTAAACAGGAGAGAGTAGAGAGGGACGCCAGGTTGAACATTTATTAATGAAACAGGAGAGAGTAGAGAGGGACGCCAGGTTGAACATTTATAAATGAAACAGGAGAGAGTAGAGAGGGGCGCCAGGTTGAACATTTATAAATGAAACAGGAGAGAGTAGAGAGGGACGCCAGGTTGAACATTTATAAATGAAACAGGAGAGAGGAGAGAGGGGACGCCAGGTTGAACATTTATAAATGAAACAGGAGAGAGTAGAGAGGGACGCCAGGTTGAACATTTATAAATGAAACAGGAGAGAGTCGAGAGGGGCGCCAGGTTGAACATTTATAAATGAAACAGGAGAGAGTAGAGAGGGGACGCCAGTTTGAAAATTTATAAATGAAACTGGAGAGAGTAGAGAGGGACGCCAGGTTGAACATTTATAAATGAAACAGGAGAGAGGGGTGCCAGGTTGAACATTTAAAAATGAAACAGGAGAGAGTAGAGAGGGGACGCCAGGTTGAACATTTAAAAATGAAACAGGAGAGAGTAGAGAGGGACGCCAGGTTGAACATTTATAAATGAAACAGGAGAGAGTAGAGAGGGGCGCCAGGTTGAACATTTATAAATGAAACAGGAGAGAGTAGAGAGGGACGCCAGGTTGAACATTTATAAATGAAACAGGAGAGAGTAGAGAGGGACGCCAGGTTGAACATTTATAAATGAAACAGGAGAGAGTAGAGAGGGGCGCCAGGTTGAACATTTATAAATGAAACAGGAGAGAGTAGAGAGGGACGCCAGGTTGAACATTTATAAATGAAACAGGAGAGAGTAGAGAGGGACGCCAGGTTGAACATTTATAAATGAAATAGGAGAGAGTAGAGAGGGACGCCAGGTTGAACATTTATAAATGAAACAGGAGAGAGTAGAGAGGGCCGCCAGGTTGAACATTTATAAATGAAACAGGAGAGAGTAGAGAGGGACGCCAGGTTGAACATTTATAAATGAAACAGGAGAGAGTAGAGAGGGACGCCAGGTTGAACATTTATAAATGAAACAGGAGAGAGTAGAGAGGGACGCCAGGTTGAACATTTATAAATGAAACAGGAGAGAGTAGAGAGGGACGCCAGGTTGAACATTTAAAAATGAAACAGGAGAGAGTAGAGAGGGACGCCAGGTTGAACATTTATAAATGAAACAGGAGAGAGTAGAGAGGGACGCCAGGTTGAACATTTATAAATGAAACAGGAGAGAGTAGAGAGGGGCGCCAGGTTGAACATTTATAAATGAAACAGGAGAGAGTAGAGAGGGGACGCCAGGTTGGGTTCAAGTAGTGCAAACAAATCAACGTCAGAAGCTTCATTTGTGATTAAGAAACACTGGGAGAGTAAATTCCTCACATCCTCAGACACATTGTTCTTAATAACTCCCCGTGGCTGTGGAGAAATACCCTCCCTGTATGGGTTTTTACACACACATGCCTATGACCGCGGGAGAAGTGTCGCCTTAGCAGCAGTGATCCACTATACATATAGCCACGCTAGCGTCGCCCTCGTGTGGGTGTTAGCAAGCATGCTAGGTACTGCTAGGTATCAACAGCTAATCCAGTCCGGGCTGGAAGTTATAGTGAGGTTCAATTGGTCAACAGAGATGCAATTGCAATGTTGTGGAGTATTTGGATAAAGTTCAGTGTGCTGGATGGATCTCTGCAGTAACTCTCGAGGGCAGACTGTGTGGTTGAGAGAGGGTTGGGTCCTTCGTGAGAAATTAGCAATTTGTGGTTGGAGGGATAAGCGCCGGTTGTAATTTTCTCTACTGGTTGTCAGATAGAGCAGGCATGCATACGTGCCCAGAGCGTGTCTGCCTGGCCTTGCATGGCCTCGCGCACCGAAAGTGAGGGTCTATTGAGAGGTCTCTTGTGGTTTGGGATGCTGCTGACACACACAGTCACATCGATGGAGAGAGGAGACACTCACAATTGCTGTTGTGCTAATTCTCTCCCCCTCTCTATGTAAAGCGATGTGGGTCTGAGGTCTTTATTTGGGATAGAGTAGGATCACGAGAGGTTCCGTTGTGATGAATCAACTGAATCTCGCTCTCTTTCTGGTTCTCTCCCGTTGATTCATAATGGAATAGTCATGTTAAAGATGAATAACACTGTGTTCATAGGGCCTATTCCATTCTTCAACCTTCAGTTGACTTGTGAGCTTGTTCTCACACTGGAGAAGACAAAATACAACTGGCAAAAGGCAGTCTTTCTCTCTCAACACCTGGCAACCATGGTGTGAAACAACATAAGGATTTCAAAGCACTACTTCACAAAGTAAATTATCACAGTTATTTGACCAAAACATTGGAATTTCACACTGAGGATAAACCCTATTTTCTTCCCGTGAAGAAATCGGCCCATGTTTGTTCCATTGGTCACTATCAACCTATAACTGTCATGGCGCTTTCCTGCAGGGCACCTGTCGCGGCTGGAAGTGGATCTGAGAGGACAACAGGGCACCTGTCGTGGCTGGAAGTGGATCTGAGAGGACAACAGGGCACCTGTCGTGGCTGGAAGTGGATCTGAGAGGACAACAGCTTCGTGGAATGTTTTTACTTTCACACAGTCTTTCATCACAATCATCCATTAGCGTCGCTACATTCCGTTCTAATATAGCGTCCCCTCCTCAATTTCACGTCTCTCTCCAAATGCGCAATATCATGACGCACGGTCTAGAAAACCATTTGGATAAAGCCAAAGGCAACAAGGACAGTAGCCTACAAGAGGATGAGTTGTGTCCCTATAGACTCTGATCCGAAGTCGGTCTTGCGTTTTCCTATCAAAACGGTTGAGGTTATATGGGTTTGGGGAGGGTAAGCTGATCCTAGAGCTGTGACGCAAATAAACGCCACTAAATAAACAACCAAACAACCACCACTAAAGCTATACATTGCCTGTCGCCTGCTGTACATGAAAAACATTATTTTCACTGTGGCTCTCCTTCCGCAAAATTCCTTTTGTCAAATGTTCCATTGATGAAAGGCATCTGATCTCGCGGTCCGGGCTCCCTCTCTCTCTCGGGCTCCGACATAGATCTCAGAAAGCGCCCGTCCTTTGATCGTGTCATTTTTGATCCATTTCGGTCACATTCGGATTGACATGAAGGGCAGGAGAAGTTGTTGTTGTGGTGGTGATAGATGGATTTCACTCAACCATTGAGAGTTTGATAGACAACTGGAAACGGGTCAAAGTCAAAACGCACAACAAAAGTATGTGATTGTCATGTGAGTTTAGGCTACTTGTGAAATGTTGAAAAGTGAAGTTTAGGGCGACTTTAATTCGGGCCAATTCAGAACTTAAACGTCGAACTTGAAAGTCTTCCACTTACCCCGCTGGGGATCCATCGTTACACGTCGCAGAGGAATTGTCCAAGAAGTGCAGCCTCATGTCCTGGTCCAGCTTCTGCGCCGAGCACGGGTACAGCGACTGCGCCAGGTTTTTAATTTGGGTCATGAAGTTGTCCATGTTCCCCTCGACAGCGGTGAAGTCTAGCGGGAAGCTCTCACCGGCTCCGGTCCCCTCTACTACCCGGTCCGTGTATGTTAACGTTGGGGACGGCATGGCCGAGGCTCTCCGGTGTTGCGCGCGGCTGCCCCGTAGCCTCCTCGCCTCTGGTGCACCAATGTGAATAAGACCCAACAGCAAAGCGGAACGCAGCAACGCCAGAGTCCCTAGAGGCCTACTTCTCTCAGTACTTTGGCTCGTCATTTCAAAAACCTTAAAAGGGAAAAACGATTTAATAGTTCCTTGGGGTAAAAACTAAACAAGAGTGCGTCTGGTCTGGTGAGCTAAATGGAAAAAGTTGCAGTGGATGATTTGCCAAAGAGAGTAAAATGTAAACAGAGAGAGAAAGAGTTCCACTTGGCATCGGTGTGTTATCGACAGCAGAATCAGGTGTTCCAAAGGTTCTAGAGCTTGACGTGGGCTGTCCGAACACTCCAAAATGCCTCCACACTAGAACACGTAAAACATTTAAATCATTTCAGTGTGGTGCGTCATTCGCCTTCAATCTCATCCATTAGGGGGGAAATGCAATGCAATTCAAATAAAAAATATAGGCTATATTAAACAATTTAAAAAAAATAGAAAACAACTTTGAAGTCACTCGTAAAATGTAAAAATGCGGATAAAAATACAAATCAAGCTCATTTTAGTGATTCACCGAAAGGTGCTTGCATCCCCCTTCTATTTCTTGAGATATCCAACGGTTTTCAACGGTTTTCCCTCAGCGCTGATAAGACAGATGGCATCACTTGCTGCTGCTGCTGTCCTGGTCGAAGTTACATTCATACCACCAGGCAGGCATCAGAGAGGTTTTATTCAAACGTTTCCCCCTTTTTCTTTCCCCCAAACCAATCGTTATCGTGGGCTGGTGCTTTGAGGGGCGTGAGTTTCACACACACATACACGTTTGTTTTACTATCCTTGTGGGGACCAAACAAATGATTCCCATTCAAAATTCTATTTTCCCTAACCCTTAATACAACCTTAACCCCTAAACCTGAAATATCAATTCTCCTTGTGGGGACTGGCGAAATGTCCCCAATTGTCCGAATGTTTCTTGTTTTAGTATTCTTGTGAGGACTTCTGGTCCCCACAAGGACAGTAATACCAACAACACTCACACGGCACGCCCCCTCATGTCCAGGTTGTTCCCTTTGGTGTTGTCATGTTGTTGCCTTCGGTCTCTATTTAAGTAGCGTCGTCTCTCTTGTCGTGATGTGTGTTTTGTCCTCTATTTATTTTAGTATTTTAAATCCCAGCCCTCGTCCCCGCAGGAGGCCTTTTGCAAGGCCGTCGTGGTAAATAATAATTTGTTCTTAACTGCATTACCTAGTTAAATAAAATAAAAACATTATTAGGATGTCAACAAGTGATAAACCTTATACGCCTATAATTAATATTTCGTGGCGCGATATTTTCGTACTGGGATGCCAGGATTAGGCTTTAATTGGCCATCACATGAGGAAGTTAACACCTTTATAACGTTTATTTCGTAATTGATCTCCCAGGACAGATTTGTTTATTCAGAAGCCGGACATTTCCCCTGGTTGTGTATTTGTTTTCAACCTCGTGTGGGCGTGGCCTCTTAACCTAAATGATGGTTGTCACACCCAGGAGGAAGGTGACAGCCGGTCGCGCGCCTCTCCCCCATGACCCACACCTTCTCGTCAACAACCCATTCTGTGTCCAGATGGTGAGAAGTGAGTTGACGGATAATGTAGACTGCCCTCCCCTTTCAGACCCCTTAGAGATATAGGATCAGTCAGGACTGAAAGCCCAACGTCACTTCACCATCTCTCTCTCTTTCTCAAATCAAATTGGATTTGTGACATGGGCCGAATACAACAGGTGTAGTAGACCTTACCGTGAAATGCTGAATACAACAGGTGTAGTAGACCTTACCGTGAAATGCTGAATACAACAGGTGTAGTAGACCTTACCGTGAAATGCCGAATACAACAGGTGTAGTAGACCTTACCGTGAAATGCCGAATACAACAGGTGTAGTAGACCTTACAGTGAAATGCCGAATACAACAGGTGTAGTAGACCTTACCGTGAAATGCTGAATACAACAGGTGTAGTAGACCTTACCGTGAAATGCTGAATACAACAGGTGTAGTAGACCTTACCGTGAAATGCTGAATACAACAGGTGTAGTAGACCTTACCGTGAAATGCTGAATACAACAGGTGTAGTAGACCTTACCGTGAAATGCTGAATACAACAGGTGTAGTAGACCTTACCGTGAAATGCTGAATACAACAGGTGTAGTAGACCTTACCGTGAAATGCTGAATACAACAGGTGTAGTAGACCTTACCGTGAAATGCTGAATACAACAGGTGTAGTAGACCTTACCGTGAAATGCTTACTTACAATCCCTTAAAACATTTGTTTTTATTGTTGGTTAAGTAAGAAAATATTTGCTAACAAAATGAATACAAAATAAAGAAAAAGTTAGACAAAATAACAATAATGAGGGAGTACCGGTATCGAGTCAATGTGTGGGGGTACCGGTACCGAGTCAATGTGTGGGGGTACCGGTACCGGGTCAATGTGTGGGGGTACCGGTACCGGGTCAATGTGTGGGGGTACCGGTACCGGGTCAATGTGTGGGGGTACCGGTACCGAGTCAATGTGTGGGGGTACCGGTACCGAGTCAATGTGTGGGGGTACCGGTACCGAGTCAATGTGTGGGAGTACCGGTACCGAGTCAATGTGTGGGGGTACCGGTACCGAGTCAATGTGTGGGGGTACCGGTACCGAGTCAATGTGTGGGGGTACCGGTACCGAGTCAATGTGTGGGGGTACCGGTACCGGGTCAATGTGAGGGGGTACCGGTACCGGGTCAATGTGTGGGGGTACCGGTACCGGGTCAATGTGAGGGGGTACCGGTACCGGGTCAATGTGAGGGGGTACCGGTACCGGGTCAATGTGAGGGGGTACCGGTACCGAGTCAATGTGAGGGGGTACCGGTACCGAGTCAATGTGTGGGGGTACCGGTACCGAGTCAATGTGTGGGGGTACCGGTACCGAGTCAATGTGTGGGGGTACCGGTACCGAGTCAATGTGTGGGTACAGGTTAGTCAAGGTGACTGTACATAGATAATACACAGGTTAGTTGAGGTAATATGTACATGTAGGTAGAGGTAAAGTGACTATGCATAGATAATAAACAGGTAATGGAGGTAATATGTACATGTAGGTAGAGGTAAAGGGACTATACATAGATAATAAACAGGTAATTGAGGTAATATGTACATGTAGGTAGAGGTAAAGGGACTATACATAGATAATAAACAGGTAATTGAGGTAATATGTACATGTAGGTAGGGGTAAAGGGACTATACATAGATAATAAACAGGTTAGTTGAGGTAATTGAGGTAATATGTACATGTAGGTAGAGGTAAAGGGACTATACATAGATAATAAACAGGTAATGGAGGTAATATGTACATGGAGGTAGGGGTAAAGGGACTATACATAGATAATAAACAGGTAATTGAGGTAATATGTACATGGAGGTAGGGGTAAAGGGACTATACATAGATAATAAACAGAGTAGCAGCAGTGTTAAAAAGGGGGTGAATGTAAATAGTCCAGGTAGACATCTGATTAACTGTTCAGCAGTCTAATGGCTTGGGGGAAGAAGCTGTTAAGGAGCCTTTTGGACCTAGACTTGGCACTCCGGTACCGCTTGCCGTGCGGTAGCAGAGAGAAGGGTGGATGGAGGCTTTCACAATTTTTAGGGTCTTCCTCTGACACCACCTGGTATAGAGGTCCTGGATGGCAGGAAGCTTTGCCCCAGTGATGTACTGGGCCGTACGCACTACCCTCTGTAGCGTCTTGCGTCAGATGCCAAGCAGTTGCCATACCAACCATGCTCTCGATGGTGCAGCTGTAGAAATTGAGGATCCGAGGACCCATACCAAATTCTTTAATTCACTGTCTCCCTTCTCTCCTCTTCTGTCAAAGCACCTGCACACTTCCTGACATGGATTTGACATGGATGGACAGTCCCTCTAGGCAATGCTTACACGAATCCTATGCTTTAAAATCCTAGCGTGACGACACTATTTTTCCTCTGCTCTGAGACTGCCATCATTGATGTCGTCTGTGGTGATGAGGGGCGTTGTACAAGACAAAGTCGTCAGCGAACGGTTCATCTCCAACCGATCAGAGTATCAAAGCCAACGACACATTTTCAAACAGCCGCTTTACCCACGTGTTCTGGCACTGGCCCAACCCATCCGTTTCTGGACCAATCAAACGGACCCGAATGTGTCCGCGTTTGGTGAAGGATCGGGGGGGAGGTACTCAGATCGCGACCAGAGGAAACTAACGTCTGTGGGAGTGGCCTAGCGTTTGTCCTGAGCGAGGTGTCTGGTAGCCAGGCAATTCAAATCTATGGTGGGGAGAGCACACCTCTAAAGCAGGTGGAGACTCTGGGAAAATCTCCTCCTCTCTCTCCTCACCTTCTCCAAAACTATTGGAGAAGGTCAGAAGGGAGAGCCTCTGACTTCCTCATCCAATGGGTTTTGAGGAGGAAACGAGGAGAGAGGACACGAGGAAGATGCAATTGAGATTCTCCCTCTACCAGCCACTAGTGTCACCTTTGACCCCCAGACATCAAAGGGTGTGGGATGTCAACACTGATTTAACTGAACCAGACGGGGCCACGATCGGCGTGCTCACCTTGCAGCACCGCGTCATATCCGTCAAACAGGGACACAGTAGAACCGGGCCACTCAACACCGGTCTGTCCCAATGTCTTGTTTACCGGGAGGAGCCGGCAAGAAACGGCAGCCAAGATGCCTGAACGATAAGCAGAGAGCTAGAGGATGGGGCAGGAGGTGTGTCTGCGGATGGGGCAGGAGGTGTGTCTGGGGATGGGGCAGGAGGTGTGTCTGCGGATGGGGCAGGAGGTGTGTCTGCGGATGGGGCAGGAGGTGTGTCTGCGGATGGGGCAGGAGGTGTGTCTGCGGATGGGGCAGGAGGTGTGTCTGCGGATGGGGCAGGAGGTGTGTCTGCTGGACAGGTGTGTGTGTGGGTGTCTGCAGGACGGGTGTGTGTGTTGGTCTGCGGGACAGGTGTGTGTCGGTGTCTGCGGGACAGGTGTATGTGTTGGTCTGCAGGACAGGTGTATGTGTTGGTCTGCAGGACAGGTGTATGTGTTGGTCTGCAGGACAGGTGTGTGTGTTGGTCTGCAGGACAGGTGTGTGTCGGTGTCTGCGGGACAGGTGTGTGTCGGTGTCTGCGGGACAGGTGTATGTGTGGGTCTGCGGGACAGGTGTATGTGTTGGTCTGCAGGACAGGTGTATGTGTTGGTCTGCAGGACAGGTGTGTGTGTGTTGGTCTGCAGGACAGGTGTGTGTTGGTCTGCAGGACAGGTGTGTGTGTTGGTCTGCAGGATAGGTGTGTGTGTTGGTCTGCAGGACAGGTGTGTGTGTTGGTCTGCAGGACAGGTGTGTGTGTGTTGGTCTGCAGGACAGGTGTGTGTGTGTTGGTCTGCAGGACAGGTGTGTGTGTGTTGGTCTGCAGGACAGGTGTGTGTTGGTCTGCAGGACAGGGGTGTGTGTTGGTCTGCAGGACAGGTGTGTGTGTTGGTCTGCAGGACAGGTGTGTGTGTTGGTCTGCAGGACAGGTGTGTGTGTTGGTCTGCAGGACAGGTGTGTGTGTTGGTCTGCAGGACAGGTGTGTGTGTTGGTCTGCAGTACAGGTGTGTGTGTTGGTCTGCAGGACAGGTGTGTGTTGGTCTGCAGGACAGGTGTGTGTGTTGGTCTGCAGGACAGGTGTGTGTGTTGGTCTGCAGGACAGGTGTGTGTGTTGGTCTGCAGGACAGGTGTGTGTGTTGGTCTGCAGGACAGGTGTGTGTGTGTTGGTCTGCAGGACAGGTGTGTGTGTTGGTCTGCAGGACAGGTGTGTGTCGGTGTCTGCGGGACAGGTGTGTGTTGGTCTGCAGGACAGGTGTGTGTGTTGGTCTGCAGGACAGGTGTGTGTGTTGGTCTGCAGGACAGGTGTGTGTGTTGGTCTGCAGGACAGGTGTGTGTGTTGGTCTGCAGGACAGGTGTGTGTGTTGGTCTGCGGGACAGGTGTGTGTGTGTGGGTGTCTGCAGGACAGGTGTGTGTGTTGGTCTGCAGGACAGGTGTGTGTTGGTCTGCAGGACTTCAAAAGAACTGAACAGGGGTTCAAAAAACAACTACACAAAATATCAGAATGACAGACTGGGCACTGCTCCCCCTCCCTCTCCTTCTCTATTCTCTGGAATACAAGAACGCAGTCTGAATCCAGGTAGCTAACACATAGAGCACGAACAGCAGAGTCTCTGGCACGACTTCCAACGAGTGTGTGGAGAGAGAAACCAGTAGAACTATACATAGCCTGTTACAATAGAACGGTAGCAATGAAATAGAGCTCATTCTGTTCTGAGCACTGTTCTAGCTGTTGATATCAACTCAGAGAGAAAACACACAACCACATATTGGCAATGGAGATATTTTAGACTCCTTTATTCATTCGTTTCATGTTTTTGAACTCTTGTAAAACTATTTGAAGTGCACACTGGATTCACAATGGGTTTGAATACATCACAATCCACTTTGAGCCTGGAATTTCATGTTAATAAAAAGGTAGGGGGAACAGTGTGTTGAGGCGTCCGCTCTGTTCTGTATGTCCCTCTATGGTAGCCGTGGTCATCTGATCACAATCCTCATTTCTTACCTGGAGACAATAAAAACATCATATCAGAGGAAATAACAGTTGGATCTTATAAAACTTTATTGAGACACACAAGTCTTAACAACCATGAAAAATGTCCAAAGAAATGTGTTTTCTTTGATCAGCACTGTAACATGTTGACTTTCAGTCAGAAAAACTACTAGGCCTATAACCCATTATAAACTGTTAAGAAAGAAGCTTGTTAGGCCTATAACCCATTATAAACTGTTAAGAAAGAAGCTTGTTAGGCCTATAACCCATTATAAACTGTTAAGAAAGAAGCTTGTTAGGCCTATAACCCATTATAAACTGTTAATAAAGAAGCTTGTTAGGCCTATAACCCATTATAAACTGTTAAGAAAGAAGCTTGTTAGGCCTATAACCCATTATAAACTGTTAAGAAAGAAGCTTGTTAGGCCTATAACCCATTATAAACTGTTAAGAAAGAAGCTTGTTAGGCCTATAACCCATTATAAACTGTTAAGAAAGAAGCTTGTTAGGCCTATAACCCATTATAAACTGTTAAGAAAGAAGCTTGTTAGGCCTATAACCCATTATAAACTGTTAAGAAAGAAGCTTGTTAGGCCTATAACCCATTATAAACTGTTAAGAAAGAAGCTTGTTAGGCCTATAACCCATTATAAACTGTTAAGAAAGAAGCTTGTTAGGCCTATAACCCATTATAAACTGTTAAGAAAGAAGCTTGTTAGGCCTATAACCCATTATAAACTGTTAAGAAAGAAGCTTGTTAGGCCTATAACCCATTATAAACTGTTAAGAAAGAAGCTTGTTAGGCCTATAACCCATTATAAAATGTTAAGAAAGAAGCTTGTAAGGCCGATAACCCATTATACACTGTTAAGAAAGAAGCTTGTTAGGCCTATAACCCATTATAAACTGTTAAGAAAGAAGCTTGTTAGGCCTATAACCCGTTATACAATGTTAAGAAAGAAGCTTGCTAGGCCTATAACCCATTATACAATGTTAAGAAAGAAGCTTGCTAGGCCTATCGTAACCCATTATACAATGTTAAGAAAGAAGCTTGCTAGGCCTATAACCCATTATACAATGTTATGAAAGACGCTTGCTAGGCCTATAACCCATTATACACTGTTAAGAAAGAAGCTTGCTAGGCCTATAACCCATTATACAATGTTAAGAAAGAAGTTTGCTAGGCCTATAACCCGTTATACACTGTTAAGAAGGAAGCTTGCTAGGCCTATAACCTGTTATACACTGTTAAGAAAGAAGCTTGCTGGGCCTATAACCCATTATACACTGTTAAGAAGGAAGCTTGCTAGGCCTATCGTAACCCATTATACACTGTTAAGAAGGAAGCTTGCTAGGCCTATCGTAACCCATTATACACTGTTAAGAAGGAAGCTTGCTAGGCCTATTCTAACCCATTATACAATGTTAAGAAAGAAGCTTGCTAGGCCTATAACCCATTATACAATGTTAAGAAATAAGCTTGCTAGGCCTATAACCTGTTATACACTGTTAAGAAAGAAGCTTGCTAGGCCTATAACCCGTTATACACTGTTAAGAAAGAAGCTTGCTAGGCCTATAACCCATTATACACTGTTAAGAAAGAAGCTTGCTAGGCCTATAACCCATTATACACTGTTAAGAAGGAAGCTTGCTAGGCCTATCGTAACCCATTATACACTGTTAAGAAGGAAGCTTGCTAGGCCTATCGTAACCCATTATACACTGTTAAGAAGAAAGCTTGCTAGGCCTATCGTAACCCATTATACACTGTTAAGAAAGAAGCTTGCTAGGCCTATTATAACCCGTTATACACTGTTAAGAAGCTTGCTAGGCCTATCGTAACCCATTATACACTGTTAAGAAGGAAGCTTGCTAGGCCTATCGTAACCCATTATACACTGTTAAGAAGGAAGCTTGCTAGGCCTATCGTAACCCATTATACACTGTTAAGAAGGAAGCTTGCTAGGCCTATCGTAACCCATTATACACTGTTAAGAAGGAAGCTTGCTAGGCCTATAACCTGTTATACACTGTTAAGAAAGAAGCTTGCTAGGCCTATAACCCGTTATACACTGTTAAGAAAGAAGCTTGCTAGGCCTATAACCCATTATACACTGTTAAGAAGGAAGCTTGCTAGGCCTATAACCCATTATACACTGTTAAGAAAGAAGCTTGCTAGGCCTATCGTAACCCATTATACACTGTTAAGAAGGAAGCTTGCTAGGCCTATCGTAACCCATTATACACTGTTAAGAAGGAAGCTTGCTAGGCCTATAACCCATTATACACTGTTAAGAAGGAAGCTTGCTAGGCCTATCGTAACCCATTATACACTGTTAAGAAAGAAGCTTGCTAGGCCTATTATAACCCGTTATACACTGTTAAGAAGCTTGCTAGGCCTATCGTAACCCATTATACACTGTTAAGAAGGAAGCTTGCTAGGCCTATCGTAACCCATTATACACTGTTAAGAAGGAAGCTTGCTAGGCCTATCGTAACCCATTATACACTGTTAAGAAGGAAGCTTGCTAGGCCTATCGTAACCCATTATACACTGTTAAGAAGGAAGCTTGCTAGGCCTATAACCCATTATACACTGTTAAGAAGGAAGCTTGCTAGGCCTATCGTAACCCATTATACACTGTTAAGAAAGAAGCTTGCTAGGCCTATTTAACCCGTTATACACTGTTAAGAAGCTTGCTAGGCCTATTATAACCTGTTATGTTAAGAAGGAAGCTTGCTAGGCCTATCGTAACCTGTTATACACTGTTAAGAAGGAAGCTTGCTAGGCCTATCGTAACCCATTATACACTGTTAAGAAGGAAGCTTGCTAGGCCTATCGTAACCCATTATACATTGTTAAGAAGGAAGCTTGCTAGGCCTATCGTAACCCATTATACACTGTTAAGAAGGAAGCTTGCTAGGCCTATCGTAACCCATTATACACTGTTAAGAAGGAAGCTTGCTAGGCCTATAACCCATTATACACTGTTAAGAAGGAAGCTTGCTAGGCCTATCGTAACCCATTATACACTGTTAAGAAAGAAGCTTGCTAGGCCTATTATAACCCGTTATACACTGTTAAGAAGCTTGCTAGGCCTATCGTAACCCATTATACACTGTTAAGAAGGAAGCTTGCTAGGCCTATCGTAACCCATTATACACTGTTAAGAAGGAAGCTTGCTAGGCCTATCGTAACCCATTATACACTTAAGAAGGAAGCTTGCTAGGCCTATCGTAACCCATTATACACTGTTAAGAAGGAAGCTTGCTAGGCCTATCGTAACCCATTATACACTGTTAAGAAAGAAGCTTGCTAGGCCTATTTAACCCGTTATACACTGTTAAGAAGCTTGCTAGGCCTATTATAACCTGTTATGTTAAGAAGGAAGCTTGCTAGGCCTATCGTAACCTGTTATACACTGTTAAGAAGGAAGCTTGCTTGAATATCAAAGTGTTAACAGACTCTTCCAGACATGGAATTCTGTTTAACTATTCAGACTCATCACCATCTTGAGACAAACCAGGATTGGAATTATATTGGCACAAACACACATTAGTCTCTTGACTTCTCCACACACACACACACACACACAACTACTATGATGGAGAGGGATAGACTGGGAGTGTGTGCGTGTCCTGGTTTAGCTCAAGACGCCGATGAATCTGAAGAATAGACATGCAGACACAATTCCTGGTCTGGAAGCATCTGGAAGAGTTCTGTTCTGGAAGCATCTGGAAGAGTTCTGGACTGAAGTGGGAATCTGGTGTTGAATAAAAAACACATCAGAGTAACTGATATAAACAACCAGTTAGACAGGCAGACAACCAGTTAGACAGTCAGGGAGGGATACAGGCAGACAACCAGTTAGACAGTCAGGGAGGGATACAGGCAGACAACCAGTTAGACAGTCAGAGAGGAAGACAGGCAGACAACCAGTTAGACAGTCAGAGAGGGATACAGGCAGACAACCAGTTAGACAGTCAGAGAGGAAGACAGGCAGACAACCAGTTAGACAGTCAGAGAGGGATACAGGCAGACAACCAGTTAGACAGTCAGAGAGGAAGACAGGCAGACAACCAGTTAGACAGTCAGAGAGGGATACAGGCAGACAACCAGTTAGACAGTCAGAGAGGGATACAGGCAGAGAACCAGTTAGACAGTCAGAGGGGGATACAGGCAGACAACCAGTTAGACAGTCAGAGAGGAAGACAGGCAGACAACCAGTTAGACAGTCAGAGAGGGATACAGGCAGACAACCAGTTAGACAGTCAGAGAGGAAGACAGGCAGACAACCAGTTAGACAGTCAGAGAGGGATACAGGCAGACAACCAGTTAGACAGTCAGAGAGGGATACAGGCAGACAACCAGTTAGACAGTCAGAGAGGGATACAGGCAGACAACCAGTTAGACAGTCAGAGAGGGATACAGGCAGACAACCAGTTAGACAGTCAGAGAGGGATACAGGCAGACAACCAGTTAGACAGTCAGAGAGGAAGACAGGCAGACAACCAGTTAGACAGTCAGAGAGGGATACAGGCAGACAACCAGTTAGACAGTCAGAGAGGAAGACAGGCAGACAACCAGTTAGACAGTCAGAGAGGGATACAGGCAGACAACCAGTTAGACAGTCAGAGAGGGATACAGGCAGACAACCAGTTAGACAGTCAGAGAGGGATACAGGCAGACAACCAGTTAGACAGTCAGAGAGGGATACAGGCAGACAACCAGTTAGACAGTCAGAGGGGGATACAGGCAGACAACCAGTTAGACAGTCAGAGAGGAAGACAGGCAGACAACCAGTTAGACAGTCAGAGAGGGATACAGGCAGACAACCAGTTAGACAGTCAGAGAGGGATACAGGCAGACAACCAGTTAGACAGTCAGAGAGGGATACAGGCAGACAACCAGTTAGACAGTCAGAGGGGGATACAGGCAGACAACCAGTTAGACAGTCAGAGAGGGATACAGGCAGACAACCAGTTAGACAGTCAGAGAGGGATACAGGCAGACAACCAGTTAGACAGTCAGAGAGGGATACAGGCAGACAACCAGTTAGACAGTCAGAGAGGGATACAGGCAGACAACCAGTTAGACAGTCAGAGAGGGATACAGGCAGACAACCAGTTAGACAGTCAGAGAGGGATACAGGCAGACAACCAGTTAGTCACATAGACAAGCAAAAATAAAGAGAAACAGGGAGACAGACAGGCCATGTCTCACTGAAAGCTAAACAGTGTGTCTCTTCCCCCAGACCCATCCACCTTTCATCCCTTTCCCCAGACCCATCCACCCTTCCCCCAGACCCATCCACCCTTCATCCCTTCCCCCAGACCCATCCACCCTTCCCCCAGACCCATCCACCCTTCATCCCTTCCCCCAGACCCATCCACCCTTCATCCCTTCCCCCAGACCATCCACATGGAGTCCACAATACCATCCTGTCTCCTCCCCTCCTCTCTCTTTCTTTCTTTTTAATTAGACTTTCTTCTTTGATAAAGAGGAGCAGGATGCCAGCCACAGCTCCCACACCAGCAGAAAACACTACTACAACTAGCCACAGCTCCCACGCCACCAGAAAACACTACAACAACTAGCACCAGCTCCCTCGCTACCAGAAAACACTACAACAACTAGCCACAGCTCCCACGCCACCAGAAAACACTACAACAACTAGCACCAGCTCCCTCGCTACCAGAAAACACTACAACAACTAGCCACAGCTCCCACGCCACCAGAAAACACTACTACAACTAGCCACAGCTCCCACACCAGCAGAAAACACTACTACAACTAGCCACAGCTCCCACGCCACCAGAAAACACTACAACAACTAGCACCAGCTCCCTCGCTACCAGAAAACACTACAACAACTAGCCACAGCTCCCACGCCACCAGAAAACACTACTACAACTAGCCACAGCTCCCACGCCACCGGAAAACACTACAACAACTAGCCACAGCTCCCTCGCCACCAGAAAACACTACAACAACTAGCCACAGCTCCCACGCCACCGGAAAACACTACAACAACTAGCCACAGCTCCAACGCCACCAGAAAACACTACAATAACTAGCCACAGCTCCCACGCCACCAGAAAACAATACAATAACTAGCCACAGCTCCCACGCCACCAGAAAACACTACAATAACTAGCCACAGCTCCCACGCCACCAGAAAACACTACAACAACTAGCCACAGCTCCCACGCCACCAGAAAACACTACAACAACTAGCCACAGCTCCCACGCCACCGGAAAACACTACAACAACTAGCCACAGCTCCCACGCCACCATAAAACACTACAACAACTAGCCACAGCTCCCACGCCACCATAAAACACTACAACAACTAGCCACAGCTCCAACGCCACCAGAAAACACTACAACAACTAGCCACAGCTCCAACGCCACCATAAAACACTACAACAACTAGCCACAGCTCCCACGCCACCAGAAAACACTACAACAACTAGTGAGACCATCCTTCCCACAAACAAAACAGAAAAACAACCAAAACAGCTGGAGCACCGCGACCACCAGCTCCACCACAACAGAGCAACCCCAGGCTCCCGGAGCGCCAGACAACAGGGGCCCACAGTATTTCATGTGGCCCAGAACGGAGAACTCTGACTGGGGCTGCGTGTCAGCAGAGGTCCCCTGGGGGTGGAGGTGAAACCATCCTGAACTAATAAATGTGTGGGTAAAGGGGTGTGTGTACCGTTCCCCCAGAACAGCATCCTTATCTTTTGACTCATCTGATGTTTCTTTTTCAACACTTCCTGTTGACTGTGGTTTTAAAGAGGGCCCTTTGGAGTGTAGTTAGTGTGTGTGTGTGTGTGTGTGTGTGTGTGTGTGTGTGTGTGTGTGTGTGTAGGAATGTGTTAAAATCTGCAATGGATTCATGTTTGAAAACAGGGTGGGTGACTTTTAGGGCTGCATGATGTGGACCAACATGTTGAATTGTGATTTTTGATTTGGGACAGATATTGCAATTGCAATTATGAATTGAGATTTTCACTTGGTAATTCCACCAGACATGGTTGTTTTTCATGCAATCGTCGTAGAGTAGGGGATATTCTTCTAATGATTTAATACACGTCGTGTTGCCGCTTGTTGTCGCTACAACTCTGAGGCACTTTTTGGCACAACACATGCATTTGGTTGACATCGGTTTGCCTGTAGCCGAAATACTGCCACCCCGTTGAAGCCATGCTGAAATACTGCCACCCCGTTGAAGCCATGCTGAAATACTGACACCCCGTTGAAGACGTGCAGAAATACTGCCACCCCACTGAAGACGTGCTGAAATACTGCTGAAGACGTGCTGAAATACTGCCACCCCGCTGAAGCCATGCTCAAATACTGCCACCCCGTTGAAGACGTGCTGAAATACTGCCACCCCGTTGAAGCCATGCTGAAATACTGCCACCCCACTGAAGACGTGCTGAAATACTGCCACCCCGTTGAAGACATGCTGAAATACTGCCACACTGCTGAAGAAGACGTGCTGAAATACTGCCACCCCGTTGAAGACATGCTGAAATACTGCCACCCCACTGAAGACGTGCTGAAATACTGCCACCCTGCTGAAGACGTGCTGAAATACTGCCACCCTGCTGAAGACGTGCTGAAATACTGCTGAAGACGTGCTGAAATACTGCCACCCCACTGAAGACGTGCTGAAATACTGCCACACTGCTGAAGATGTGCTGAAATACTGCCACCCCGTTGAAGACATGCTGAAATACTGCCACCCCGTTGAAGACATGCTGAAATACTGCCACACTGCTGAAGAAGACGTGCTGAAATACTGCCACCCCGTTGAAGACATGCTGAAATACTGCCACCCCACTGAAGACGTGCTGAAATACTGCCACCCTGCTGAAGACGTGCTGAAATACTGCCACCCTGCTGAAGACGTGCTGAAATACTGCTGAAGACGTGCTGAAATACTGCCACCCCACTGAAGACGTGCTGAAATACTGCCACCCCACTGAAGACGTGCTGAAATACTGCCACCCTGCTGAAGACGTGCTGAAATACTGCCACCCCACTGAAGACGTGCTGAAATACTGCCACCCTGCTGAAGACGTGCTGAAATACTGCCACCCTGCTGAAGACGTGCTGAAATACTGCCACCCCGCTGAAGACGTGCTGAAATACTGCCAACCTGCTGAAGACGTGCTGAAATACTGCCACCCTGCTGAAGACGTGCTGAAATACTGCCACCCTGCTGAAGACGTGCTGAAAAACTGCCACCCCGCTGAAGCAGCGTTCTCATTAGCACTAGCAGCAACTCATGTTTCCGACACACTGAGGTAAAGCCCCAGAGTTTCTCCTACTGTACTGTCTTTGGTAAAGCCCCAGAGTTTCTCCTAATGTACTGACTTTGGTAAAGCCCCAGAGTTTCTCCTACTGTACTGTCTTTGGTAAAGCCCCAGAGTTTCTCCTACTGTACTGTCTTTGGTAAAGCCCCAGAGTTTCTCCTACTGTACTGTCTTTGGTAAAGCCCCAGAGTTTCTCCTACTGTACTGTCTTTGGTAAAGCCCCAGAGTTTCTCCTACTGTTCTGTCTTTGGTAAAGCCCCAGAGTTTCTCCTACTGTACTGTCTTTGGTAAAGCCCCAGAGTTTCTCCTACTGTACTGTCTTTGGTAAAGCCCCAGAGTTTTTCCTACTGTTCTGTCTTTGGTAAAGCCCCAGAGTTTCTCCTACTGTACTGTCTTTGGTAAAGCCCCAGAGTTTCTCCTACTGTACTGTCTTTGGTAAAGCCCCAGAGTTTCTCCTACTGTACGGTCTTTGGTAAAGCCCCAAGAGTTTCTCCTACTGTTCTGTCTTTGGTAAAACCCTCCCTCTCCTCACCAGCATCTAACTGGGCACTTTAAGCAGGGGACCCTTGTGATTGGCCAGCATGTGTGTGCCATGCAGAAAGTGAGAGAGCCCGCTTGTGATTGGTCAGCATCCTCTGTGCAGAGTCCAGGGCATCTCATTAGAGGAGGTAGTGTGGTCTAGTTGTTGTATGAATGAAGGGTTAAATGAAGGGGAGCATCACAGCCTCTTGCGCCGTTATACATCACGTCCATATGGCACGTTGGATGTCAATAATCACGTGGCCCAGCAGCGTGGCCTCTCTATGTCAGTGTAAACAGGGTCAGCATGCTGAAGAGGGAAACTACAATGTCTCATCAAATAGGAGACTGAACAGATCAACTAGGAATTGCCAATCCAGTCATGTTAGGATGAACTCTCCCTTTAAAACAATTCTAATAATTTGGTAGGTGCTTATAATTGTCCTATTTCACACTTTCAGTGGGTAGCAGTGGGTAGCAGTGGGTAGCAGTGGGTAGCAGTGGGTAGCAGTGGGTAGCAGTGGGTAGCAGTGTGTAATTGGTTAATGTGTTTGTAGCAGTGTGTAATTGGTTAATGTGTTTGTAGCAGTGTGTAATTGGTTAATGTGTTTGTAGCAGTGTGTAATTGGTTAATGTGTTTGTAGCAGTGTGTAATTGGTTAATGTGTTTGTAGCAGTGTGTAATTGGTTAATGTGTTTGTAGCAGTGTGTAATTGGTTAATGTGTTTGTAGCAGTGTGTAATTGGTTAATGTGTTTGTAGCAGTGTGTAATTGGTTAATGTGTTTGTAGCAGTGTGTAATTGGTTAATGTGTTTGTAGCAGTGTGTAATTGGTTAATGTGCTTGAAGCAGATCCTAATCCCCCCCCCCCCCCCCCCCCCGAGACATCCACAGAGTGAGCGGGGGGTTAAGTGCCTTGCTCAGGGGCACAACGACAGACCTTTTGGCTACTGGCCCAACGCTCTGACCTTGAGGCTTCCTGCCGTCCTGGTGGAATTAGATCTGTCACACTCTTTAACAATGTCAGAGAATTGCTGATGCTACCTTTATCCGTTAGGTAATAGGTCATTTTAGAGTGACCTCCCCTTTAACTCTTTATCAGTTAGGTAATAGGTCATTTTAGAGTGACCTACCCCTTTAACTCTTTATCAGTTAGGTAATAGGTCATTTTAGAGTGACCTACCCCTTTAACTCTTTATCCGTTAGGTAATAGGTCATTTTAGAGTGACCTACCCCTTTAACCCTTTATCAGTTAGGTAATAGTAGGTCATTTTAGGGTGACCTACCCTTTAACCCTTAGGTAATCATTTTAGAGTGACCTACCCCTTTAACCCTTAGGTAATCATTTTAGAGTGACCTACCCCTTTAACCCTTTATCAGTTAGATAATAGTAGGTCATTTTAGAGTGACCTCCCCTTTAACCCTTCAACAGGTCTGATTGGTAGTGTACCTGGCAGTTTGAGCCACTTGGGGACCTTGCCGGTGTCCGTCCTGACTGGTTTGGTGGCCTGGCTGTGTGTGTTCGGCTCCTCTTCCTCCTCCTCCTCAATCTCCCTGGTCCCCGCGGGGGGGTCTGGAAGGGGCTCCTCTGTTACCATGGAAGAGAAGGAAGAGGGGGGCGAAGACCTGGGCATACAGCTGAGAGAGGGGGGAAAGAGAGGGTGAGGAATGAAGGGAGAGAGAAAGGGATGGAGGAGAGGAAAGAGCATTCAGTCCACAGGATTTCATCAGATGTGTATTCTGAACACAGACACACTTCCTGTACTTTAAATTCTCAAAACCAATCTCTCTCTGGAAGCGGAGTGAGTGAGTGAGTGAGGTGTGTGTGTGTGTCCCAGGGGGTTCAGGCTCTTTCATGTGGCCAGGACTAGTGACCTCAGATTAGGAAAGGTCATGACACCACTATCGCATGACTTCCTGTCCAGGAGATGGAACAAACACATCCTCTCCTGACAGAACAACATTTCACCTTTGACCCGGGTGCCACATTAACAATAACTTAAACGTCCCTCTCTCTCTCTTTCCCTCCACTATGTCAATATCCCTCCCTCCTTCCCTCACAGAAGTAGGGGAGAGGTAGAAGGTGCCCTGGCATCCCCTTTGAAGCTAATAGTGGAATTAGGGACAGGAGGAGAGAGAGGTGAGGAACGGTAAAGAGAGGAGTGGATGGATGAAAGGGGGAGATGGGTTAATGAGGTGTGTGTGTCCTCGACTGATGGTGGAGGGGGCAGCAGGTGGGGGTCAGATTGGGGAAATGGCTCTATCTTTAGAGGAAGGGGGAGGTGGGGTGTGTGTGTTCTCAACTGATGGTGGAGGGGGCAACAGGTGGGGGTCAGATTGGGGAAATGCCTCTATCTTTAGAGGAAGGGGGAGGTGGGGTGTGTGTGTGTCCTCGACTGATGGTGGAGGGGGCAACAGGTGGGGGTCAGATTGGGTAAATGGCTCTATCTTTAGAGGAGGGGGGAGGTGGGGTGTGTCCGTGCGTTTGGCCGGAACCCTTCAAAGGGATTCCGATGATGACAGCACTGTGACAGGAAAATAGAGCCGTCGCCCGGGGAAACACAGCCGAGCCGTGTTGCCACGACGATGGGGCAGTTCCACCAACAGGAAGTTCTGATCCTCTCCTTCTCACACACACACAAATAAAATGTTGTTGTTTGGCTGTTAAATGCCAACAGTAGACTGACCCAGCAATGGCCTCGTCTGCTTGTAGGGCCGAGACACTGGAATCCAGGAGATGTCTCTCTAAGTAACTCTCTGTGGAGAGAGAACACACCTTCAGAACCATCTCATCCAAGGTAACACGTTGAAACCAAACCGAGGTAAAGGGAGACGCACCTGTCTTGACGTCAGAGCCAAAGTAGACCAGGGCAGCAGGGAACAGGTCAGCCTGGAGAGAGAGAGAGAGAGAGAGAGAGACGCCCGTTTCAATCCCCTTCTAACACTCAAACAGCTTCTTCAGCGTCACCAAACATGGCGGCACACAGTTCAGTTTGAAGTCGACCACTAACTGAAGGCTCATCGAGCGGTTAGGAAAACACCTTCACCGCGAGAGCCAAACAACAACCCTGAATCACAAGCCCTGAAAGTGAAAGGTTTAAATGGTGCCGATGGCTGTAGTGACTGACAGACTGGTGATTACAGGGTGAAAACAGACAGAGTTAACGTATTATTCTGAATCTACTGTTTACCTGAGAGAGGTAGACAGAGAGACCGTTAAAAATATCTATAGTGCTGTCTGCTGAGGATAGACACAGCCCCAAAACCTTCTCTCCCTGCCGTCCTTCCCGCTTTGTCCTCTCTCTACCCCCCTCTGTCCTCAGTCCTCTGATCTACCCCCTCAGCCCTCTCCTGTCTTCTCTCTTTTTTTTTTTTATTTTACCTTTATTTAACCAGGCAAGTCAGTTAAGAACAAATTCTTATTTTCAATGACGGCCTGGGAACAGTGGGTTAACTGCCTGTTCAGGGGCAGAACGACAGATTTGTACCTTGTCAGCTCGGGGGTTTGAACTCGCAACCTTCCGGTTACTAGTCCAACGCTCTAACCACTAGGCTACTCTACCCCCCTCTGTCCTCTCTCTACCCCCCTCTGTCCTCTCTCTACCCCCCTCTGTCCTCTCTCTACCCCCCTCTGTCCTCTCTCTACCCCCCTCTGTCCTCTCGTGTCTGCAGTCCTCTCTCTACCCCCCCTGTCCTCAGTCCTCTCTCTACCCCCTCTGTCCTCAGTCCTCCCTCTGTCCTCTCTCTACCCCCCTCTGTCGTCTCTCTACCCCCCTCTGTCGTCTCCCCACCCCCCTCTGTCCTCTCTCTACCCCCCTCTGTCCTCAGTCCTCCCTCTGTCCTCTCTCTACCCCCCTCTGTCGTCTCTCTACCCCCTTCTGTCGTCTCCCCACCCCCCTCTGTCCTCTCTCTACCCCCCTCTGTCCTCAGTCCTCCCTCTGTCCTCTCTCTACCCCCCTCTGTCCTCAGTCCTCCCTCTGTCCTCTCTCTACCCCCCTCTGTCCTCAGTCCTCCCTCTGTCCTCTCTCTACCCCCCTCTGTCCTCAGTCCTCCCTCTGTCCTCTCTCTACCCCCCTCTGTCCTCAGTCCTCCCTCTGTCCTCTCCCCACCCCCTTCTGTCCTCTCCCCACCCCCCTCTGTCCTCTCTCTACCCCCCTCTGTCCTCTCCCCACCCCCCTCTGGCCTCTCCCCACCCCCCTCTGGCCTCTCCCCATCCCCCTCTGGCCTCTCCCCACCCCCCTCTGGCCTCTCCCCACCCCCCTCTGGCCTCTACCTACCACTCTCCCCTCAGTCCTCTACCTACCTCCCTCTCTCCCTCCTCCTCTCTCTACCTCTCTCCCTCCTCCCCTCAGTCCTCTCTCTCCCCTCTCTCCCTCCTCCTCTCTCTCCCTCCTCCTCCCTCCAGTCCTTCTGGTTTCTATTATGGACAGAGCTGTTAATGACTATTATTCGAGACTCTGAACAAGAAACAATGTGTAGCAACGGGATAACAGACATTCCACCACTCTCTCCCTGGGCACAACATGCTCCCTTAGACACTGGCGTCTCCATAGGCAGGGGAGATAGAGGGGAGGGCTGCTATCAGAGGGCTGCTGGGATGGGGAACATTCCTTCTGTGACATCACACAAAGTCATTGAAGTGTCTGTCTGTCTGTGTCTGTCTGTGTCTGTCTGTGTCTGTCTGTGTGAGATGGCTCCAGAATCTCTCTCCAGACTGGTGTGTACTTCTATGGGTGTAATCGTGGCGATCTCTACACTCCCTGTGAATCTAACCCTTGCAACCTCACACATCAGACACTCCCCCCCCCCCCCCATCTCTCCCTCCCCCTCTGTCTTCCTCCCTCTCTCTCTCCTCACCCCAGATCAAACAGAGGTGAAGGTCAGTAGGGCAGAAAATGGACACAGAGAGAGAGGAGGAGGAGGAGGAGGAGGAGGACAGGAGAGAAAAGAACAACAGAGAGGAGGAGGAGGAGGACAGGAGAGAAAAGAGCAACAGAGAGAGAGATGTATTTTTCTAAAGCACATGAGAATTCCTTGTGTTGTGTTATTATTGTGTAGGGTTCATGTGTCTCCATGCTGTTTCAAACCCACTAGAACCCTAATTAATACTTTACACTGATTGGAGAAACAATAAATAAAGTTTACCAGTCCAATTTCATTCTGTTCTTTAGAGACATGGAGAGTCTTACCTGTGGGGGGGGGGCTTACCTGGAAGAGGGTGGCTGTTGGGTCCTCCAGAATGGTTTTAGGAGGAGCGATGACTGGAAGAGAGGAAATAATCATTTTATATCCAAAATGAGAGAGAGAGATGGAAAGATTATCCTCTCCCTCTCTGTCCCCATCCCTCCCCTCCCCCCTGAGGACCTGAGCTCTAGGGCCATGCCTCAGGACTCCTGGCTGCCCCTTTCCCCTCTCCCCTTCCCCCTGAGCTCTAGGGCCATGCCTCAGGGCTCCTGGCTGTCCCTCCCCCTGGGGACCTGAGCTCTAGGGCCATGCCTCAGGACTCCTGGCTGCCCCTTCCCCTCTCCCCTTCCCCCTGAGCTCTAGGGCCATGCCTCAGGGCTCCTGGCTGTCCCTCCCCCTGAGCTCTAGGGCCATGCTTCAGGACTCCTGGCTGTCCCTCCCCCCTGAGGACCTGAGCTCTAGGGCCATGCCTCAGGACTCCTGGCTGTCCCTCCCCCTTGAGGACCTGAGCTCTAGGGGCCATGCCTCAGGACTCCTGGCTGTCCCCCTCCCCAGTCATGCTGCCAATCGAGGTTCTGTTGTTCTGCCTGCGGCTACGGACCCCTGACCTGTTCACCAGACGTGCTACCTTGTCTCAGACCTGCTGGTTCCACCCTCCCTGTCTCTTCTAGTCACTGTGCTGCTACATCTACATTGCTTGCTGATATAATAAGGGCTTCATAAATATACTGAACCAAAATATAAAACACAACATGTAAAGTGTTGGTTTCATGAGCTGAAATAAAATATCCCAGAAATGTTCCATAAGCACAAAAAGCGTATTTCACTAAAAACTGTTTTGCAATAATGTGTTAACATCCCTGTTAGTGAGCATTTCTCCTCTGCCAAGATAATCCCTCCACCTGACAGGTGTGACATATCAAGAAGCTGATTAAACAGCATGGTCATTACACATAAAAGACCACTCTAAAATGTGCAGGTCTGTCACACAGCACAACGCCACAGAAGTCTCAAGTCGAGGGAGTGCGCTGACTGAAATCCACAGAAGTCTCAAGTCGAGGGAGTGCGCTGACTGAAATCCACAGAAGTCTCAAGTCGAGGGAGTGCGCTGACTGAAATCCACAGAATCAGGGCCTAAAATGTATTTCAATTGACTGATCTCCTTATATGAACTGTGACTCATTAGAATCGTTTAAATTGTTGCATGTAACTTTTATATTTGTGTTCAGTATAAAGTTGATTGAGAGAGATGGAGCAAGAGAGAGAGAGAGAGATGGAGCGAGAGAGAGAGATGGAGCGAGAGAGAGAGAGAGATGGAGAGAGAGAGACGGAGCGAGAGAGAGACGGAGCGAGAGAGACGGAGCGAGAGATGGAGCGAGAGAGAGAGACGGAGCGAGAGAGAGAGACGGAGCGCGAGAGAGAGACGGAGAGCGAGGGCGAGAGTAAAGATACTCACACAGGTAGAAGGGTAGTTGGGGGTCCTGCAGGTGGCTCTTCACAAAGAGCCTCAGAGCAGCAACTGGATGGACAGTTGAAAACCACCTGGTTATTCCATCACATCTCTATGGTTCCAGTGTGATTCTAATGGTTATTCCATCACATCTCTATGGTTCCAGTGTGATTCTAATGGTTATTCCATCACATCTCTATGGTTCCAGTGTGATTCTAATGGTTATTCCATCACATCTCTATGGTTCCAGTGTGATTCTAATGGTTATTCCATCACATCTCTATGGTTCCAGTGTGATTCTAATGGTTATTCCATCACATCTCTATGGCTCCAGTTTGATTCTAATGGTTATTCCATCACATCTCTATGGTTCCAGTGTGATTCTAATGGTTATTCCATCACATCTCTATGGTTCCAGTTTGATTCTAATGGTTATTCCATCACATCTCTATGGTTCCAGTGTGATTCTAATGGTTATTCCATCACATCTCTATGGTTCCAGTTTGATTCTAATGGTTATTCCATCACATCTCTATGGTTCCAGTGTGATTCTAATGGTTATTCCATCACATCTCTATGGTTCCAGTGTGATTCTAATGGTTATTCCATCACATCTCTATGGTTCCAGTTTGATTCTAATGTCAGATAGATATCAACTAGCTGTCTCTAGAGTCAACACATAGTTACTAATACAAGGAGACAGAAGGGGAGAGAGGAAGAGAGAGAGAAAGAGAGAGATCTACCTGTCTCTAGAGGTCTGAAGAATCCCTGTAGAACACATCTGTCAGGGAACTGGACCCTCAGAACTACCTGGACACACACACACATTATTATATTGCTAATGTTACTAGTAACAGATTTAGGATCACTATTGGCATCCACCTCCAGGTTAGTGGTCGATTCCATGTAAATGTAGGAGAAATTCAAGGGTATCTGACACACACACGGGCGAACACACATTCACCCACACAACTCACTCGGGGGTATCTGTCCATCTTATCCTTCATCTGAGATTCTCTCAGAGCTTTAGTCATCAGAGGAGCCTCCTCTAGTACCCTCCTAAAGGGAGAAGGGAGAGAGAGAGGGGAGAGGGAGAGGGGGGAGAGGAGAGAGAAAGCGAGGAGAGAGGGGAGAGGAGAGAGAGGAGAGATGGGAGAGGAGAAATTGGAGAGGGAGAGAGAAAGAGAGAGAGGAGAGGGAGAGAGAGAAAAATAAGAGGGGAGAGGGAGAGATAAAGAGAGAGAGGAAAGAGCAAGAGAGAGAGGAGAGAGCAAGAGATGATTTACAGTTTACTTTTTGATTTGTGTGTGTGTGTGTTAGATCACTGTGGTCAACGTAATTCTAGCCTTGATAATCTGTCTGGTGTGGTGTCACACAGAGAACGGGGGAGGCAGACATCTCTTTTGAAGAAGACATCGTAAAGAACCAATCAGGCGCACGCACATTCCACACAGCAACGTTTCCCAGCATTCCCCACAGTCTCTCCCCAAAGCGTCTCATTAAGTCATTGGCAAACTGTAATTTGAGTGTATATATAAACCCATATAGAAGTTCCCTAACTGACTGCTTTCAGACCTTAACCATTAGAAGGTCAAAACTGTCTGCTAAAGGTCGCTGGTTTGAATCCCCAAACAGCCTAGATAAGAACATCTGTCAATGTGCCTTTGAGCAAAGCACTTAACCCTCGTCGCTCCTGTAAGTCTCTCTGGATCAGAGTGTCTGCTAAATGACTCACTAACTAAGTCTCTCTGGATCAGAGCGTCTGCTAAATGACTCACTAACTGTAAGTCTCTCTGGATCAGAGTGTCTGCTAAATGACTCACTAACTGTAAGTCTCTCTGGATCAGAGTGTCTGCTAAATGACTCACTAACTGTAAGTCTCTCTGGATCAGAGTGTCTGCTAAATGACTCACTAACTGTAAGTCTCTCTGGATCAGAGTGTCTGCTAAATGACTCACTAACTGTAAGTCTCTCTGGATCAGAGTGTCTGCTAAATGACTCACTAACTGTAAGTCTCTCTGGATCAGAGTGTCTGCTAAATGATTCTAACTGTAAGTCTCTCTGGATCAGAGTGTCTGCTAAATGATTCTAACTAAGTCTCTCTGGATCAGAGTGTCTGCTAAATGACTCACTAACTGTAAGTCTCTCTGGATCAGAGTGTCTGCTAAATGACTCACTAACTGTAAGTCTCTCTGGATCAGAGTGTCTGCTAAATGACTCACTAACTGTAAGTCTCTCTGGATCAGAGTGTCTGCTAAATGACTCACTAACTGTAAGTCTCTCTGGATCAGAGTGTCTGCTAAATGACTCTCTAACTGTAAGTCTTTTTTTGGATCAGAGTGTCTGCTAAATGACTCACTAACTGTAAGTCTCTCTGGATCAGAGTGTCTGCTAAATGACTCACTAACTGTAAGTCTCTCTGGATCAGAGTGTCTGCTAAATGACTCACTAACTGTAAGTCTCTCTGGATCAGAGTGTCTGCTAAATGATTCTAACTGTAAGTCTCTCTGGATCAGAGTGTCTGCTAAATGATTCTAACTAAGTCTCTCTGGATCAGAGTGTCTGCTAAATGACTCACTAACTGTAAGTCTCTCTGGATCAGAGTGTCTGCTAAATGACTCACTAACTGTAAGTCTCTCTGGATCAGAGTGTCTGCTAAATGACTCACTAACTGTAAGTCTCTCTGGATCAGAGTGTCTGCTAAATGACTCACTAACTGTAAGTCTCTCTGGATCAGAGTGTCTGCTAAATGACTCACTAACTGTAAGTCTCTCTGGATCAGAGTGTCTGCTAAATGACTCACTAACTGTAAGTCTCTCTGGATCAGAGTGTCTGCTAAATGACTCACTAACTGTAAGTCTCTCTGGATCAGAGTGTCTGCTAAATGACTCACTAACTGTAAGTCTCTCTGGATCAGAGTGTCTGCTAAATGACTCTCTAACTGTAAATGTAAATGCCATTTGGTTGTTTTAATAGAGATATCTCTTTTCAGTCTCTCCATCTCTCCTGGTTCAATCTCACTGTCGCTTTCTCGCTCCTCTCTCCTCAGTCTCTCTCGCTTTCTCGCTCCCTCTATCCAGATCAAAACCCAAGCAACTTTCTCTCCCAGTCTCTCCTCCCCTCTTCCTCTCTCCAAGTCTCTCCTCCCCTCTTCCTCTCTCTGTCTCTCCTCTCCTCTTCCTCTCTCTGTCTCTCCTCTGTCCCACCTCTAACTATTCCTCTCTCTCAGTCTCTCCTCCCCTCTTCCTCTCTCTCAGTCTCTCCTCTCTCTCAGTCTCTCCTCTCTCTGTGTCTCTCCTCTCTCTCAGTCTCTCCTCTCTCTCAGTCTCTCCTCTCTCTCAGTCTCTCCTCTCTCTCAGTCTCTCCTCTCTCTCAGTCTCTCCTCTCTCTCAGTCTCTCCTCTCTCTCAGTCTCTCCTCTCTCTCAGTCTCTCCTCTCTCTCAGTCTCTCCTCTCTCTCAGTCTCTCCTCTCTCTCAGTCTCTCCTCTCTCCTCAGTCTCTCCTCTCTCCTCAGTCTCTCCTCTCTCCTCAGTCTCTCCTCTCTCCTCAGTCTCTCCTCTCTCCTCAGTCTCTCCTCTCTCCTCAGTCTCTCCTCTCTCCTCAGTCTCTCCTCTTTCCTCAGTCCCACCTCTCACTCTTCCTCTCTCTCAGTCTCTCCTCCCCTCTTCCTCTCTCTCAGTCTCTCAGTCTCTCCTCTCTCCTCAGTCTCTCCTCTCTCCTCAGTCTCTCCTCTCCTCAGTCTCTCCTCTCTCTCAGTCTCTCCTCTTCCTCTCTCAGTCTCTCCTCAGTCCCTCCTCTCTCCTCAGTCCCTCCTCTCTCCTCAGTCCCTCCTCTCTCCTCAGTCCCTCCTCTCTCCTCAGTCCCTCCTCTCTCCTCAGTCCCTCCTCTCTCTCAGTCTCTCCTCTCTCCTCAGTCTCTCCTCTCTCCTCAGTCTCTCCTCTCTCTCAGTCTCTCCTCTCTCTGTCTCTCTTCTCTCCTCAGTCCCTCTTCTCTCCTCAGTCCCTCTTCTCTCCTCAGTCCCTCTTCTCTCCTCAGTCCCTCCTCTCCTCAGTCCCTCCTCTCCTCAGTCCCTCCTCTCCTCAGTCCCTCCTCTCCTCAGTCCCTCCTCTCCTCAGTCCCTCCTCTCTCCTCAGTCCCTCCTCTCTCCTCAGTCCCTCCTCTCTCCTGTCTCTCCTCTCTCTCAGTCTCTCCTCTCTCTCAGTCTCTCCTCTCTCTCAGTCTCTCCTCTCTCTCAGTCTCTCCTCTCTCCTCAGTCTCTCCTCTTCCTCTCTCAGTCTCTCCTCTTCCTCTCTCAGTCTCTCCTCTTCCTCAGTCTCTCCTCTTCCTCAGTCTCTCCTCTTCCTCAGTCTCTCCTCTTCCTCAGTCTCTCCTCTTCCTCAGTCTCTCCTCTTCCTCAGTCTCTCCTCTCTCTCAGTCTCTCCTCTTCCTCAGTCTCTCCTCTCTCTCAGTCTCTCCTCTCTCTCAGTCTCTCCTCTCTCTGTCTCTCCTCTCTCTGTCTCTCCTCTCTCCTCAGTCTCTCCTCTCTCTGTCTCTCCTCTCTCCTCAGTCTCTCCTCAGTCTATCCTCTCTCCTCAGTCTCTCCTCTCTCTCAGTCTCTCCTCTCTCAGTCTCTCCTCTTCCTCTCTCCTCAGTCCCTCCTCTCTCCTCAGTCTCTCCTCTCTCTCAGTCTCTCCTCTCTCTGTCTCTCCTCTCTCCTCAGTCTCTCCTCTCTCCTCAGTCTCTCCTCGCTCCTCAGTCTCTCCTCTCTCCTCAGTCTCTCCTCTCTCCTCAGTCTCTCCTCTCTCCTCTCTCCTCAGTCTCTCCTCTCTCTCAGTCTCTCCTCTCTCTCAGTCTCTCCTCTCTCTCAGTCTCTCCTCTCCTCAGTCCCTCTTCTCTCCTCAGTCCCTCTTCTCTCCTCAGTCCCTCTTCTCTCCTCAGTCCCTCTTCTCTCCTCAGTCCCTCTTCTCTCCTCAGTCCCTCTTCTCTCCTCAGTCCCTCTTCTCTCCTCAGTCCCTCTTCTCTCCTCAGTCCCTCCTCTCTCCTCAGTCTCTCCTCTCTCCTCAGTCTCTCCTCTCTCCTGTCTCTCCTCTCTCTCAGTCTCTCCTCTCTCCTCTCTCTCAGTCCCTCCTCTCTCTCAGTCCCTCCTCTCTCCTCAGTCTCTCCTCTTCCTCTCTCAGTCTCTCCTCTTCCTCTCTCAGTCTCTCCTCTTCCTCTCTCAGTCTCTCCTCTTCCTCTCTGTCTCTCCTCTTCCTCTCTCAGTCTCTCCTCTTCCTCTCTCCGTCTCTCCTCTTCCTCTCCGTCTCTCCTCTTCCTCTCCGTCTCTCCTCTTCCTCTCCGTCTCTCCTCTTCCTCTCAGTCTCTCCTCTTCCCCTCAGTCTCTCCTCTTCCTCAGTCTCTCCTCTTCCTCAGTCTCTCCTCTTCCTCAGTCTCTCCTCTTCCTCAGTCTCTCCTCTCTCTCAGTCTCTCCTCTCTCTCAGTCTCTCATCTCTCTCAGTCTCTCCTCTCTCTCAGTCTCTCCTCTCTCTCAGTCTCTCCTCTCTCTCAGTCTCTCCTCTCTCTCAGTCTCTCCTCTCTCTCAGTCTCTCCTCTCTCTCAGTCTCTCTCAGTCTCTCTCAGTCTATCCTCTCTCTGTCTCTCCTCTCTCTCAGTCTCTCCTCTCTCTCAGTCTCTCCTCTCTCTCAGTCTCTCCTCTCTCTCAGTCTCTCCTCTCTCTCAGTCTCTCCTCTCTCTCAGTCTCTCCTCTCTCAGTCTCTCCTCTCTCTCAGTCTCTCCTCTCTCTCAGTCTCTCCTCTCTCTCAGTCTCTCCTCTCTCTCAGTCTCTCCTCAGTCCCACCTCTCTCTCAGTCTCTCCTCTCTCTCAGTCTCTCCTCTCTCCTCAGTCTCTCCTCAGTCTCTCCTCTCTCCTCAGTCTCTCCTCTCTCCTCAGTCTCTCCTCTCTCCTCAGTCTCTCCTCTCTCCTCAGTCTCTCCTCTCTCCTCAGTCCCACCTCTCACTCTTCAGCTGAGCGAAGCGTTTGCGGATGTCGTCCACAGTCACCTCAAAGAACTCGTCTGGCAAGTCCTGTTCGTTGCCGTAGCGATGCGCCCCAGAGTCCATGTGGTAGATCAGGGGTTCCCTGTCCACCGGCTGTAGAGGAGACAGAGAGAGAGAGAGGTGAGGCATCTCAACGGCTGCAGACATGACAACAGTAGAAATGTGTATCTGTCTGACTAGGTTTCTACATAAACAATAGGGGAGACCCTCAACAGGCCTGAGTAAAAGACTGGGATTTCTCCATGGACGTGTTTCATTCAATTCATGACATGGTCTGTTAAGCCCATCAGAACAACATCAACCCCATCAACATTACCTGCAGAACCTCCTCTACCACGGCCCAGTCATCCTGTTTGGTACTGGCTTGGCGCTGAGAGATAGAAACAGAACATCTAGAACATACCATCTATCATTCATGTATCTATTCACATGTACTTGACTCTTATTAACAGAGTACATTGAGAAGACGTTGGGCTGGACCTACAGGTCTCACCTTGGCGTTGTTGTTGGGTTTAGATTTCTTGGCTTTGGGCGGCCCACCAACCATTGATGGTAGTGATGATGATGATGATGCTGCTCCTACACCGCTCACCCCCGGCCCCCCCAGCCTCTGACCCCCTCCAGAGAAAGGGATGAAGGGAGCGGAGGGAGGAGAGGGAGAGGAGGAGGAGGAAGGATGGACAGCGCACTGACCAGATGGTCCTGCCCTCTCTCCATCCCCCTCTTCCTCCCTCTTCACTCCCCCGAAGGGACTGCTTTTAGGCCGCATCGCAATTTGGGAGTTTGTAACCACTTCCGCTTCCTGTTTGCCAGGAAGTGTGCTGCCAGCGGCCGAGGGGACGTGGACTGGGGCATCCGCAGTCTCAACCGGCCTGTCAGGGCTCTCCTTTTTGATTGAAGGCAGCGCTGCACGCTCTGGTTGTGAGGGAGGCGGTCCGACGGGGGGTAAAGGGCGGGGCTTGGTTTCCTTGGCGACGGGATCTGTCGCCGTGGAAGCCGCCTCCATGCCGTCATCGTCTCCGTTGCCTGGCGATTTGGTCTTCTTCAGTAAAAACCTGTAGGACGGCAGAGAGGAATGACATCATCTACATTCTCATCACCACCACCCTTCACAATCAGTGGCAGTGCATTAATGTCTGCTGTAATGGTGAGGATATGGTGAGGATATGGTGAGGATATGGTGTGGACATGTTGAGGATATGGTGAGGATATGTTGAGGACATGGTGAGGATATGTTGTGGATATGGTGAGGATATGGTGAGGATATGTTGTGGATATGGTGAGGATATGGTGAGGATATGTTGTGGATATGGTGAGGATATGGTGAGGATATGTTGTGGATATGGTGAGGATATGGTGAGGATATGGTGAGGATATGTTGTGGATATGGTGAGGATATGGTGAGGATATGGTGAGGATATGGTGAGGATATGGTGAGGATATGGTGAGGATATGGTGAGGATATGGTGAGGATATGTTGTGGATATGGTGAGGATATGGTGAGGATATGGTGAGGATATGGTGAGGATATGTTGTGGATATGTTGAGGATATGGTGAGGATATGGTGAGGATATAGTGAGGATATGTTGTGGATATGTTGAGGATATGGTGAGGATATGGTGAGGATATGTTGTGGATATGGTGAGGATATGTTGTGGACATGTTGTGGACATGTTGTGGATATGGTGAGGATATGTTGTGGATATGGTGAGGATATGGTGAGGATATGTTGAGGATATGGTGAGGATATGTTGTGGATATGTTGAGGATATGGTGAGGATATGGTGAGGATATGGTGAGGATATGGTGAGGATATGTTGTGGATATGTTGAGGATATGTTGTGGATATGTTGTGGATATGTTGAGGATATGTTGAGGATATGTTGTGGATATGTTGAGGATATGTTGAGGATATGTTGAGGACATGTTGTGGACATGTTGTGGACATGTTGTGGACATGTTGTGGAGGAACCAACCTGACTATGGCACTTCCTCCTGTGAGTCCCAGAGACTTCAGACTGGCCTTCTTTAGAGCTGCCTCACCACTCACCTAAACACACCCCCCCGTATCAGTGTCCTCATTACACTCTGATCAACACCCCCCCCCCCCTGTATCAGTGTCCTCATCACACTCTGATCAACACCCCCCCCCCCCGTATCAGTGTCCTCATTACACTCTGATCAACACCCCACCCCCCACCCCCCCGTATCAGTGTCCTCATTACACTCTGATCAACACCCCCCCCCCCCCCCGTATCAGTGTCCTCATTACACTCTGATCAACACCCCACCCCCCACCCCCCCGTATCAGTGTCCTCATTACACTCTGATCAACACCCCCCCCCCCCCCCGTATCAGTGTCCTCATCACACTCTGATCAACACACACAGACAGATGGAGAGAGAGAAGGAGATACCATACCTCATCTCTCATGTAAACACAGACAGGAGTGGAACCTGATTCAGACAACTCAGATGCTCTGTAGAGAAGAAGAGAGAGAGAGAGGAGGAGGAGAAAAAAAAATAGGGATTCTGTGATTCAAAACAAACACACACCTGGGTGGTCTCACCTGTCTGGTGTTAAGTGAGTCTACGTGTGAGCAACTGTGTGTGTGTGTGTGTGGTGTGGTGTGTGTGTGGTGTGTGTGTGGTGTGTGTGTGGTGTGGTGTGTGTGTGGTGTGGTGTGTGTGTGGTGTGTGTGGTGTGGTGTGGTGTGTGGTGTGGTGTGTGTGTGGTGTGGTGTGTGTGTGGCGTGTGTGTGGTGTGTGTGTGTGTGGTGTGTGTGTGTGTGTGGTGTGTGTGTGTGTGGTGTGTGTGTGTGTGTGTGGTGTGTGGTGTGTGGTGTGTGTGTGGTGTGTGTGTGGTGTGGTGTGTGGTGTGGTGTGTGTGTGGTGTGTGTGTGGTGTGGTGTGGTGTGGTGTGTGTGTGGCGTGTGGTGTGTGTGGTGTGGTGTGTGTGTGTGGTGTGTGTGTGGTGTGGTGTGGTGTGTGGTGTGTGTGTGGTGTGTGGTGTGTGTGTGGTGTGTGGTGTGTGTGTGGTGTGTGTGTGTGTGGTGTGTGTGTGTGTGTGTGGTGTGTGTGTGTGGTGTGTGTGGTGTGTGGTGTGTGGTGTGTGTGTGTGTGTGGTGTGTGTGTGGTGTGTGTGGTGTGGTGTGGTGTGTGTGTGTGTGTGGTGTGTGTGTGTGGTGTGTGTGGTGTGTGGTGTGTGGTGTGTGGTGTGTGTGTGTGTGGTGTGTGTGTGTGGTGTGTTTGTCTCCATTAAAAACCACTGAACCATAACCGTATCATTGCAGGTCGTCTCCTAAACACAGTAACTTCTCCCTGGCTTGTTGTTCCCCCAGATTCCCGGGCGGAGCGGAGCCGACATTCATTCTGGAAGCTTCCGTGGCAAAGATTTAGTGATGATGTCATCACAGAGAAGACGAAAGGGGTGACGGACAGACAGCTGGTCTCAAAGAGAGTAGGGCCCTAGAAAATGTTATTGTTTTGCTTAATTCCGTTTACTTTCTTTCCTAAATTCTGTTTTCTCCGTGTTGCTTTTCCAGGTTTCCGATTTCAAAAACAACTACGTTGGATGTTCAGTCCACAACGAGGCTTAAACCACATCAGAAGACCACTTTTAAGGTCTGGGAAAATAGAACAAATGTAGATTTTTGGGTGTAGTTACCCTTTAATGCCAGTGATCAACAGGAAGAGACCGTTGTCCACTACACTAAGAGACCGCTGTCCACTACACTAAGAGACCGCTGTCCACTACACTAAGAGACCGCTGTCCACTACACTAAGAGACCGCTGTCCACTACACTGAGAGACCGCTGTCCACTACACTGAGAGACCGCTGTCCACTACACTGAGAGACCGCTGTCCACTACACTGAGAGACCGCTGTCCACTACACTGAGAGACCGCTGTCCACTACACTAAGAGACAGTTGTCCACTACACTAAGAGACAGTTGTCCACTACACTAAGAGACAGTTGTCTACTATACTAAGAGACCGCTGTCCACTACAATAAGAGACAGTTGTCTACTATACTAAGAGACCGCTGTCCACTACACTAAGAGACAGTTGTCTACTATACTAAGAGACCGCTGTCCACTACACTACACTGAGAGACCGCTGTCCACTACACTAAGAGACAGTTGTCTACTACACTAAGAGACAGTTATCCACTACACTAAGAGACAGTTGTCCACTACACTAAGAGACCGCTGTCCACTGCACTAAGAGACCGCTGTCCACTGCACTAAGAGACCGCTGTCCACTGCACTAAGAGACCGCTGTCCACAACACTAAGAGACCGCTGTCCACTACACTAAGAGACCGCTGTCCACTACACTACACTAAGAGACCGCTGTCCACAACACTAAGAGACCGCTGTCCACTACACTAAGAGACCGCTGTCCACTGCACTAAGAGACAGTTGTCCACAGGCTGGGAGAGAGTAGAGAGCGGGTAGAGAGAGAGTAGAGAGCGGCTGGAGAGAGAGTAGAGAGCGGCTGGAGAGAGAGTAGAGAGCGGCTGGAGAGAGAGTAGAGAGCGGCTGGAGAGAGAGTAGAGAGCGGCTGGAGAGAGAGTAGAGAGCGGCTGGAGAGAGAGTAGAGAGCGGCTGGAGAGAGAGTAGAGAGCGGCTGGAGAGAGAGTAGAGAGCGGCTGGAGAGAGAGTAGAGAGCGGCTGGAGAGAGAGTAGAGAGCGGCTGGAGAGAGAGTAGAGCGGTTGGAGAGAGAGTAGAGAGGTTGGAGAGAGAGTAGAGAGGTTGGAGAGTAGAGAGCGGCTGGAGAGAGAGTAGAGAGCGGCTGGAGAGAGAGTGGAGCGGCTGGAGAGAGAGTAGAGCGGTTGGAGAGAGTAGAGCGGTTGGAGAGAGCAGAGCGGTTGGAGAGAGTAGAGCGGGTGGAGAGAGTAGAGAGCGGTTGGAGAGAGTAGAGAGCGGTTGGAGAGAGAGTAGAGAGCGGTTGGAGAGAGAGTAGAGAGCGGTTGGAGAGTAGAGAGCGGTTGGAGAGAGAGTAGAGAGGTTGGAGAGTAGAGAGCGGCTGGAGAGAGAGTAGAGGTTGGAGAGAGAGTAGAGCGGTTGGAGAGAGAGTAGAGCGGTTGGAGAGAGAGTAGAGCGGTTGGAGAGAGAGTAGAGAGGTTGGAGAGTAGAGAGCGGCTGGAGAGAGAGTAGAGAGCGGCTGGAGAGAGAGTGGAGCGGTTGGAGAGAGAGTGGAGCGGTTGGAGAGAGAGTAGAGAGCGGCTGGAGAGAGAGTGGAGAGGTTGGAGAGAGTAGAGAGGTTGGAGAGAGTAGTGCGGTTGGAGAGAGTAGTGCGGTTGGAGAGAGTAGAGCGGTTGGAGAGAGTAGAGCGGTTGGAGAGAGTAGAGCGGTTGGAGAGAGTAGAGCGGTTGGAGAGAGTAGAGCGGTTGGAGAGAGTAGAGAGCGGTTGGAGAGAGTAGAGAGCGGAGAGAGAGTAGAGAGCGGTTGGAGAGAGTAGAGAGCGGAGAGAGAGTAGAGAGCGGTTGGAGAGAGAGTAGAGAGGTTGGAGAGTAGAGAGCGGCTGAAGAGAGAGTAGAGAGCGGCTGGAGAGAGAGTAGAGCGGTTGGAGAGAGAGTAGAGCGGTTGGAGAGAGAGTAGAGCGGTTGGAGAGAGAGTAGAGCGGTTGGAGAGAGAGTAGAGGTTGGAGAGAGTAGAGCGGTTGGAGAGAGTAGAGAGCGGTTGGAGAGAGAGTAGAGAGCGGCTGGAGAGAGAAGAGAGGTTGGAGAGAGTAGTGCAGTTGGAGAGAGTAGTGCAGTTGGAGAGAGTAGAGCGGTTGGAGAGAGTAGAGAGCGGTTGGAGAGAGTAGAGAGCGGAGAGAGAGTAGAGAGCGGAGAGAGAGTAGAGAGCGGTTGGAGAGAGAGTAGAGAGGTTGGAGAGTAGAGAGCGGCTGGAGAGAGAGTAGAGAGCGGCTGGAGAGAGAGTAGAGCGGTTGGAGAAAGAGTAGATCGGTTGGAGAGAGAGTAGATCGGTTGGAGAGAGAGTAGATCGGTTGGAGAGAGAGTAGATCGGTTGGAGAGAGAGTAGATCGGTTGGAGAGAGAGTAGAGCGGCTGGAGAGAGTAGAGCGGCTGGAGAGAGTAGAGCGGTTGGAGAGAGAGTAGAGGTTGGGGGTGAGGAGAAAGAAAACAGGGGAGAAAAAAGGAGAGGAGGAGGAGAGCAGGAGGGGAGAGGGGTTGTTGTAACTTGGCATACTCCTGGTCTGCGACTCTTTGATCGCAGTGTTCAGCACTCACTCATAAAAATAACAAACCTCTGGTCTTGGCAGGCAGGCAGGCAGGCAGGCGAGCACACGCACACACACTGCACTTGGGCGATCAGTGACAACCCTACCAACCTACCTGGTCTGGGGAAAGTGTGTGAGCAGCTCCCATAGTGTCTGTCCACTGGAGAAAGTACCCTGGAGTCTGGTACCATCTTCCATCTGCAGGGCAATACGCACCTGAGGAACACACACAGAATACAACACACTGTTTTACAACACACACAGAAACAGAACACACTGTTCTAGAACACACACAGAAACAGAACACACAGAAACAGAACATACCGTTATAGAACACACACAGAAACAGAACACACAGAAACAGAACATACCGTTATAGAACACAGACAACTCATTTACAAAACCCACACACCGCATCTAGAGAACACACACACACACACCGCATCTAGAGAACACACACACACACACACACACACACACACACACACACACCGCATCTAGAGAACACACACACACACACACACACACACACACCGCATCTAGAGAACACACACACACACACACACACACACACACCGCATCTAGAGAACACACACACACACACACACACACACACACACACACACACACACACACACACACACACACACACACACACACACACACACACACACCGCATCTAGAGAACACACACACACACACACACACACACACACCGCATCTAGAGAACACACACACACACACACACACACACACACCGCATCTAGAGAACACACACACCGCATCTAGAGAACACACACACCGCATCTAGAGAACACACACACACCGCATCTAGAGAACACACACACACACCGCATCTAGAGAACACACACACCGCATCTAGAGAACACACACACACACACACCGCATCTAGAGAACACACACACCGCATCTAGAGAACACACACACACACCGCATCTAGAGAACACACACACACACACCGCATCTAGAGAACACACACACACACCGCATCTAGAGAACACACACACACACCGCATCTAGAGAACACACACACACCGCATCTAGAGAACACACACACACACACCGCATCTAGAGAACACACACACCGCATCTAGAGAACACACACACACACACACACCGCATCTAGAGAACACACACCAACACAGTGTGAGCTGAGGTAGCCTATCACTAAACACACATCTAATACAAAACACATCTAGGGAGCACACACACACACTCATCTTGGGAACACACACACACCACATATAGGGAACACACACACTCATCTAGGGAACACACACACACACTCATCTAGGGAACACACACACACACTCATCTAGGGAACACACACACACTCATCTAGGGAACACACACACACACACACACTCATCTAGGGAACACACACACACACACACACACACACTCATCTAGGGAACACACACACACACACCCATCTAGGGAACACACACACACACACATCTAGGGAACACACACACACACACACACACACACATCTAGGGAACACACACACACACACACACCCATCTAGGGAACACACACACACACACACCCATCTAGGGAACACACACACACACACACACCCATCTAGGGAACACACACACACACACACCCATCTAGGGAACACACACACACACACACACACCCATCTAGGGAACACACACACACACACACATCTAGGGAAAACACACACACACACACACACACATCTAGGGAACACACACACACTCATCTAGGGAACACACACACTCATCTAGGGAACACACACACTCATCTAGGGAACACACACACACACACACACATCTAGGGAACACACACACACACACATCTAGGGAACACACACACACACACACATCTAGGGAACACACACACACACACACACATCTAGGGAACACACACACACACACACATCTAGGGAACACACACACACACTCATCTAGGGAACACACACACACACTCATCTAGGGAACACACACACACACACACACACACACACACACCTAGGGAACACACACAGAGCCAGAATTCCTATTCAGAGCTATTAGTCACCCAGAGAACTACAGCCATGATCACAGAGATGATTATCCTGAATAGAGTTTATAACACAACACGGGCACAGCTTCAAACACTCCTCTACCTGCACTCCCCCTGACACACGGCCATGTTGTTACTGTTTACCAAGCAGGCTTTCATCGTCTGCCACATCTAGACTCCCTGTAACATGGAAATAATCCACAAAGACCTAACAACTCATTACATAAACACGTTATTTCACTAAACACATTCTGGGAGAAGGATCAGACATGAACCACATTCACACAGCTGTTAAATGCACTGTAACGTAAACAAACAGCCGATGTCAATCAATCCATCACATTTTATATATAAAGCCATTTCTACATCAGCTGATGTCACAAAGTGTTTATACAGAAACTCAGACTAAAACCCCAAACAGGAAGATGCAGATGTAGAAGCATGGTGGCTAGGAAAAACTCCCTAGAAAGGCAGGAACCTAGAAAAAAACCTAGAGAGGAACCAGACTCTGAGAGGTCAGTCCTCTTCTGGCTGTGCCGGGTGGAGATTATAACAGAACATGGCCAGATTGTTCTTCACTATGTTGTGATGTCTGACTGTCTATGGTGGTGTGGAACGTAAACACTACATGTATGTTGGTAGCGTGTTCTCAGTGGGTGGGAGGTCACTTGACACATGTTGATGACACGGGTGCTGTCAGAGGATTGATGATGTCATTAAGAAAGGACCTGACCTCTTCTCAGAACCCCAGTGGAAACAGCAGACGTCATCCCAGATGGATGATGACCCATGTTAACTTAACCCAGACCCGGCCAGTTGTTTACCTATCACTCACTGTGGTGACTAGCTAACATGGAAAACATGTTTCCCCCAGAGAGGGGTTAGCTAGTCACCACAGAGAGTTCACATGTTTCCCCCAGAGAGGGGTTAGCTAGTCACCACAGAGAGTTCACATGTTTCCCCCAGGACACCGGCAGAGTTCAAAAGGATGAAGAAAATGTGTTTTTAACAACTAACCATTTGTAAAAATAGAAACAGGGGAAATATGTTGGATGAGAACTGAGTCAGAACGAGGGACAGAGAGACAGAGTGGGTCTATAAACAGAGGGGTAGAGAGAGTGGTATATAAACAGAGGGGTAGAGAGAGTGGTATATAAACAGAGGGGTAGACAGAGTGGGTCTATAAACAGAGGGGTAGAGAGAGTGTTTATATACCCGAGGCGTAGAGAGAGGGGTATATAAACAGAGGGGTATATAAACAGAGGGGTATATAAACAGAGGGGTATATAAACAGAGGGGTAGAGAGAGGGGTATATAAAGAGAGGGGTATATAAAAAGAGGGGTATATAAAGAGAGGGGTAGAGAGAGGGGTATATAAACAGAGGGGTATATAAACAGAGGGGTAGAGAGAGGGGTATATAAAGAGAGGGGTATATAAACAGAGGGGTAGAGAGAGGGGTATATAAAGAGAGGGGTAGAGAGAGGGGTATATAAACAGAGGGGTATATAAACAGAGGGGTAGAGAGAGGGGTATATAAAGAGAGGGGTAGAGAGAGGGGTATATAAACAGAGGGGTATATAAACAGAGGGGTAGAGAGAGGGGTATATAAACAGAGGGGTATATAAACAGAGGGGTAGAGAGAGGGGTATATAAACAGAGGGGTATATAAACAGAAGGGTAGAGAGAGGGCTATATAAACAGAGGGGTATATAAACAGAGGGGTAGAGAGAGGGCTATATAAACAGAGGGGTATATAAACAGAGGGGTAGAGAGAGGGGTATATAAACAGAAGGGTAGAGAGAGGGATATATAAAGAGAGAAAAGAGAGAGGGGTATATAAACAGAGGGGTAGATAAACAGAGGGGTAGATAAACAGAGGGGTATATAAACAGAGGGGTAGAGAGAGGGCTATATAAACAGAGGGGTATATAAACAGAGGGGTAGAGAGAGGGGTATATAAACAGAAGGGTAGAGAGAGGGATATATAAAGAGAGAAAAGAGAGAGGGGTATATAAACAGAGGGGTAGATAAACAGAGGGGTAGATAAACAGAGGGGTATATAAACAGAGGGGTAGAGAGAGGGCTATATAAACAGAGGGGTAGAGAGAGGGCTATATAAACAGAGGGGTATATAAACAGAGGGGTAGAGAGAGGGGTATATAAACAGAGGGGTAGATAAACAGAGGGGTAGATAAACAGAGGGGTATATAAACAGAGGGGTAGATAAACAGAGGGGTAGAGAGAGGGCTATATAAACAGAGGGGTATATAAACAGAGGGGTATATAAACAGAGGGGTAGAGAAGGCGCTCGGCAATAAACAAATGGGGGCAAGAAATGTGAATTGTTTCTCTCAAGAAAAGGGTGCCATTGAAAGGAGTGATTACTGGGGTAGCAGTAAATGTAAAAGTTGACCAACTGAAGGGGAAGATTCCCGGTGTTTGTGATGCTCGTCGTTTGGTGCAACGCAGACAGGGTGTTGAGTCTTTGCCCGACAAAGTAATGTTAGGATTTGGCTTTTGTGCCGAATACATTACGTTGTTACAGGTGTCAAGCTTATGGGCACGTGGTGTGTAGGAGGAAGGTTCCTAGGTGTTCCTATGTGGCAGAGGTGTGTAGGAGGGAGGTTCCTAGGTGTTCCTATGTGGCAGCAGTGTGTAGGAGGGAGGTTCCTAGGTGTTCCTATGTGGCAGAGGTGTGTAGGAGGGAGGTTCCTAGGTGTTCCTATGTGGCAGAGGTGTGTAGGAGGAGGGAGGTTCCTAGGTGTTCCTATGTGGCAGCCGTGTGTAGGAGAGAGGTTCCTAGGTGTTCCTATGTGGCAGAGGTGTGTAGGAGGAGGGAGGTTCCTAGGTGTTCCTATGTGGCAGCAGTGTGTAGGAGGGAGGTTCCTAGGTGTTCCTATGTGGCAGAGGTGTGTAGGAGGGAGGTTCCTATGTGGCAGAGGTGTGTAGGAGGGAGGTTCCTAGGTGTTCCTATGTGGCAGCAGTGTGTAGGAGGGAGGTTCCTAGGCGTTCCTATGTAGCAGAGGTGTGTAGGAGGAAGGTTCCTAGGTGTGAGAAGTGTGCAGAAGGGCATGACACAAAGGAATATGTAGCATTGGGGAAAGTAGTGGTGTGTCAATTGTAGGGGTGCCCATGGGGCTGGGGATCAGATGTCTCTTGAGAGAGGCAGGTTGAGGTTTCCATGGTTAGAGTAGTGCAGTAGTTGTCATATGCTGAGGCAGTGAGAAAGTAGAGGAAGATGGGTCAAGGGATCCTGAGAGGAGTGGTGTGAGTAGTAGATCTGTACCAGTACAGAGGGAGGGATCCTGAGAGGAGTGGTGTGAGTAGTAGATCTGTACCAGTACAGAGGGAGGGATACTGAGAGGAGTGGTGTGAGTAGTAGATCTGTACCTGTACAGAGGGAGGGATACTGAGAGGAGTGGTGTGAGTAGTAGATCTGTACCAGTACAGAGGGAGGGATACTGAGAGGAGGGGTGTTAGTAGTAGATCTGTACCAGTACAGAGGGAGGGATACTGTGAGGAGGGGTGTTAGTAGTAGATCTGTACCAGTACAGAGGGAGGGGTCCTGAGAGGAGTGGTGTGAGTAGTAGATCTGTACCAGTACAGAGGGAGGGATACTGAGAGGAGGGGTGTTAGTAGTAGATCTGTACCAGTACAGAGGGAGGGATACTGAGAGGAGGGGTGTTAGTAGTAGATCTGTACCAGTACAGAGGGAGGGATCCTGAGAGGAGGGGTGTGAGTAGTAGATCTGTACCTGTACAGAGGGAGGGATCCTGAGAGGAGTGGTGTGAGTAGTAGATCTGTACCAGTACAGAGGGAGGGATCCTGAGAGGAGGGGTGTTAGTAGTAGATCTGTACCAGTACAGAGGGAGGGATACTGAGAGGAGGGGTGTTAGTAGTAGATCTGTACCAGTACAGAGGGAGGGATCCTGAGAGGACTGGTGTGAGTAGTAGATCTGTACCTGTACAGAGGGAGGGATCCTGAGAGGAGTGGTGTGAGTAGTAGATCTGTACCAGTACAGAGGGAGGGATACTGAGAGGAGGGGTGTTAGTAGTAGATCTGTACCAGTACAGAGGGAGGGATACTGAGAGGAGGGGTGTTAGTAGTAGATCTGTACCAGTACAGAGGGAGGGATCCTGAGAGGAGGGGTGTGAGTAGTAGATCTGTACCTGTACAGAGGGAGGGATCCTGAGAGGAGTGGTGTGAGTAGTAGATCTGTACCAGTACAGAGGGAGGGATCCTGAGAGGAGTGGTGTGAGTAGTAGATCTGTACCAGTACAGAGGGAGGGATACTGAGAGGAGGGGTGTGAGTAGTAGATCTGTACCTGTACAGAGGGAGGGATCCTGAGAGGAGTGGTGTGAGTAGTAGATCTGTACCAGAACAGAGGGAGGGATCCTGGGAGGAGTGGTGTGAGTAGTAGATCTGTACCAGAACCGAGGGAGGGATCCTGAGAGGAGTGGTGTGAGTAGTAGATCTGTACCAGAACAGAGGGAGGGATCCTGAGAGGAGTGGTGTGAGTAGTAGATCTGTACCAGTACAGAGGGAGGGATCCTGAGAGGAGTGGTGTGAGTAGTAGATCTGTACCAGAACCGAGGGAGGGATCCTGAGAGGAGTGGTGTGAGTAGTAGATCTGTACCAGTACAGAGGGAGGGATCCTGAGAGGAGTGGTGTGAGTAGTAGATCTGTACCAGTACAGAGGGAGGGATACTGAGAGGAGGGGTGTGAGTAGTAGATCTGTACCAGAACAGAGGGAGGGATCCTGAGAGGAGGGGTGTGAGTAGTAGATCTGTACCAGAACAGAGGGAGGGATACTGAGAGGAGGGGTGTGAGTAGTAGATCTGTACCAGTACAGAGGGAGGGGTCCTGAGAGGAGTGGTGTGAGTAGTAGATCTGTACCAGAACAGAGGGAGGGGTCCTGAGAGGAGTGGTGTGAGTAGTAGATCTGTATCAGTACAGAGGGAGGGATCCTGAGAGGAGTGGTGTGAGTAGTAGATCTGTACCAGAACAGAGGGAGGGATCCTGGGAGGAGTGGTGTGAGTAGTAGATCTGTACCAGAACAGAGGGAGGGATCCTGAGAGGAGTGGTGTGAGTAGTAGATCTGTACCTGTACAGAGGGAGGGATCCTGAGAGGAGTGGTGTGAGTAGTAGATCTGTACCAGAACAGAGGGAGGGATCCTGAGAGGAGTGGTGTGAGTAGTAGATCTGTACCAGAACAGAGGGAGGGATCCTGAGAGGAGTGGTGTGAGTAGTAGATCTGTACCTGTACAGAGGGAGGGATACTGAGAGGAGTGGTGTGAGTAGTAGATCTGTACCAGAACAGAGGGAGGGATCCTGGGAGGAGTGGTGTGAGTAGTAGATCTGTACCAGAACAGAGGGAGGGATCCTGAGAGGAGTGGTGTGAGTAGTAGATCTGTACCTGTACAGAGGGAGGGATCCTGAGAGGAGTGGTGTGAGTAGTAGATCTGTACCAGTACAGAGGGAGGGATACTGAGAGGAGTGGTAGATGTGTACCAGTACAGAGGGAGGAGTGATGTGAGTAGTAGATCTGTACCTGTACAGAGGGAGGGATCCTGAGAGGAGTGGTGTGAGTAGTAGATCTGTACCAGTACAGAGGGAGGGATCCTGAGAGGAGTGGTGTGAGTAGTAGATCTGTACCTGTACAGAGGGAGGGATCCTGAGAGGAGTGGTGTGAGTAGTAGATCTGTACCAGTACAGAGGGAGGGATCCTGAGAGGAGTGGTGTGAGTAGTAGATCTGTACCTGTACAGAGGGAGGGATCCTGAGAGGAGTGGTGTGAGTAGTAGATCTGTACCAGTACAGAGGGAGGAGTCCTGAGAGGAGTGGTGTGAGTAGTAGATCTGTACCAGTACAGAGGGAGGGATCCTGAGAGGACTGGTGTGAGTAGTAGATCTGTACCAGTACAGAGGGAGGGATCCTGAGAGGACTGGTGTGAGTAGTAGATCTGTACCAGAACAGAGGGAGGGATACTGGGAGGAGTGGTGTGAGTAGTAGATCTGTACCAGTACAGAGGGAGGGATACTGGGAGGAGTGGTGTGAGTAGTAGATCTGTACCTGTACAGAGGGAGGGATCCTGAGAGGAGGGGTGTGAGTATTAGATCTGTACCAGTACAGAGGGAGGGATCCTGAGAGGAGTGGTAGATGTGTACCAGTACAGAGGGAGGGATCCTGAGAGGAGTGGTAGATGTGTACCAGTACAGAGGGAGGGATCCCTCTGTAGAGGGTAGAGGGTAGAGAGGGTAGAGAAGGAGAGAGACAGAGGTATATAAAGAGAGGGTAGAGAAGGAGAGAGACAGAGGTATATAAAGAGAGAGGGTAGAGAAGGAGAGAGACAGAGGTATATAAAGAGAGAGGGTAGAGAAGGAGAGAGACAGAGGTATATAAAGAGAGAGGGTAGAGAAGGAGAGACAGAGGTATATAAAGAGAGAGGGTAGAGAAGGAGAGACAGAGGTATATAAAGAGAGAGGGTAGAGAAGGAGAGAGACAGAGGTATATAAAGAGAGAGGGTAGAGAAGGAGAGAGACAGAGGTATATAAAGAGAGAGGGTAGAGAAGGAGAGAGACAGAGGTATATAAAGAGAGAGGGGGTGGAGAGACAGGTACTCTGACAGCCAAAGGGGCAACATGGAACATTTTATCAAATGCAACAGTAATGTTGTTATGACCATAATGAAGCAGAAGTAGCAGAATGGATGCTGTTTCCTGGACATGGTGAAGTCATGCTGCACGCCACACACACACTAGTTTCACCCACCGGGCTGTCGGTCCCTGTCTGTTTCCGGGTGCTGGTCACCACCTCCAGCTTGGCATTGTTTGGCACGCTGGCAAACCTCCACTGGAGCGACAGGTCCAGAACGTTCCTCTGAAATCTGTCAAAGGGATGGATGAATAGAGAGGGAGGGATGAGGCTTTAGTGAAAGAGCAGTGTCCTGAGCCCCGTATACAAAGGGCGTGGACAGAGGGCACACACGACTAGCCATCCCTCCCCTTCCACTCAATCACAGCTTCATCATAGTTCAGTTTGATGATTTGGGTACCACTACAAAACATCCACGGAAAATGTAGTAAAGAGGATATCTAGCTAGTCTTTCAGTTCACAGAGCTAGCCAGCTAACGTTAGCACGTCTAGAGACCAAGGTAGCTAGCTAGGCTAACAACAAAGCTCTCAACTCACTTTAAACCGTGGTCGTCAGGATTAATTCCATGTTTCTTGCAGACGTCTTCGAGGACCTAAATACAAAGTATTGGTTATCTATCAGCTAAACAAGTTAACTAGCAAAGCAACTTACTTTGTGCAGACAAAGAGAGAAAAACGAGCAGGCTAAACTGAACAGTCATTGTTCAGCCGACATGAAAAGATCACTCTCGTTTTCATAACCTAGAAAAGGGAGACAATTATTTTAAACGCAGACTGGGAGAGCAGGAAATCAGCTTTATTACTACCTACCTGTAGCAAAGGTGTGTTTGGCGAGATTTTTACGGTTTGTCTTCTTCCATTGGGAGTCAGAACTGTCACTGTTGTGCTGGCCGCCATTGTGGTGTGACGTCCAGTTGTTTGTTTGAAAAAACTTTATTGACACAATTGTCTTTATGGCCCACTGTGGTAGCATCAGCGTGTGTGTGACTATCTGTACCTATGTGTGATATGGTATTGTGTTAAAGGGGACACCAAGTGTGTGGTGATGGTGTGTTCCATTCTATTCGTGTGTGTTCCATTCTATTCGTGTCTGCTCTGTAGCAGAGGGGGAGAGAGGTTGGTGGCAGGGGGAGGCAGATGAGAGAGAGATGGAGGGGAGGTAGGAGGAGGGTTTAAGAGTGCTGAACATTTTTCAGATGCCTTCCTGGACTCATGGTGACTGGTGCTTTGATCTAGACATTCTGGTATGGTACACACACTCAAATCAAATCAAATCAAATTTTATTTGTCACATACACATGGTTAGCAGATGTTAATGCGAGTGTAGCGAAATGCTTGTGCTTCTAGTTCCGACAATGCAGTAATAACCAACAAGTAATCTAACTAACAATTCAAAAACTACTGTCTTGTACACAGTGTAAGGGGATAAAGAATATGTACATAAGGATATATGAATGAGTGATGGTACAGAGCAGCATAGGCAAGATACAGTAGATGGTATCGAGTACAGTATGTACAAATGAGATGAGTATGTAAACAAAGTGGCATAGTTTAAAGTGGCTAGTGATACATGTATTACATAAAGATGCAGTAGATGATATAGAGTACAGTATATACGTATACATATGAGATGAATAATGTAGGGTATGTAAACATTATATTAGGTAGCATTGTTTAAAGTGGCTAGTGATATATTTACATCATTTCCCATCAATTCCCATTATTAAAGTGGCTGGAGTTGAGTCAGTGTGTTGGCAGCAGCCACTCAATGTTAGTGGTGGCTGTTTAACGGTCTGATGGCCTTGAGATAGAAGCTGTTTTTCAGTCTCTCGGTCCCAGCTTTGATGCACTCATACGCTCTCTTACACACACACACACACACACACACACACACACACACACACACACACACACACACACACACACACACACACACACACACACACACACACACACACACACACACACACACACACACACACACACACACACACCCCAAGGAGTTCTAATTACTTCCAACTGCTCTCAGTCTTTAATGGGGGAGAGAAGGAGGAGGAGAGGAGACAGAACAGGGGAGAGGAGAGAAGGGGGAGGAGGAGGGGTGAGATAACAGGGGAGAGGAGTGGAGGAGAGAAGGAGGAGGAGGAGGAGGGGTAAGAGAACAGGGGAGGGGTGTGGAGGAGGGGTAAGAGACCAGGGGAGGGGTGTGGAGGAGAGAAGGAGGAGGAGGGGTAAGAGAACAGGGGAGAGGTGTGGAGAAGAGAAGGAGGAGGAAGGGTAAGAGAACAGGGGAGGGGTGTGGAGGAGAGAAGGAGGAGGAGGGGTGAGAGAACAGGGGAGAGGTGTGGGGTAGAGGAGGAGGGGTAAGAGAACAGGGGAGGGTGTGGAGAAGAGAAGGAGGAGGAGGGGTAAGAGAACAGGGATGGGTGTGGAGGAGAGGAGGAGGGGTGAGAGAACAGGGGAGGGGTGTGGAGGAGAGGAGGAGGAGGGGTGAGAGAACAGGGGAGAGGTGTGGAGGAGAGAAGGAGGAGGAGGGGTGAGAGAACAGGGGAGGGGTGTGGAGGAGAGAAGGAGGAGGAGGGGTGAGAGAACAGGGGAGAGGTGTGGAGGAGGGGTGAGATAACAGGGGAGAGGTGTGGAGGAGAGAAGGAGAGAAGGAGGAGGAGGGGTGAGAGAACAGGGGAGAGGTGTGGAGGAGGGGTGAGATAACAGGGGAGAGGTGTGGAGGAGAGAAGGAGGATGAGGGGTGAGAGAACAGGGGAGAGGTGTGGAGGAGAGAAGGAGGAGGAGGGGTGAGATAACTGGGGAGAGGTGTGGAGGAGAGAAAGAGGAGGCGCAGGGGTAGGAGGTCTGCAGTCTGTACACACCTGCTGTGGAGGGCGAGTGGTATTCAGGTGGGAGGAGTGTTTTTTCAGTAGGATGATTGTGGGTATTTCAGAGGGTCACGTGTCTCAGAGCCCTCCTGTTCAGTTTGGATTAACTTCAAACACATAAGTTGGAGTTCGGTACATGTATGACCCTGGGTCACATTCATTAGTGCACACTCTAGCAAGATGTTTTGCAACAGAAAATAAAAACATGCGTTTCTTATTGGACAAGTTCAGGTCATTACTCCCTGTTTCGGCCTATTTGCTTCCTAGTGAATACGACCCTGTTATGGTATGTTCCAGGTATAGAACCTGCTGCTGCTGTGAGTTCCTGGAGGAAACCCCTGCGAGGAAACGCTTCCTGTCTGGCTTGCTTCTGCTTCAAACACCTGTATTGGTCTTGTTCATTAGGGCAACGGACCATGTTTTTAAATGCTCTTCAACCGATTAACTCAAATGAATGTCTTATTGGGCAAGTCCAGGAAGTCACTCCTTGTTTCAGTCCGAACCTCCTTGGTTCTGGTGACAGACGGTCACAGGGTTTCATAGTGCTCTGGTCAAAAGTAGCGCCCTACAGTATATAGGAGTATGGTTCCATTTGGGACATGACTACAATGTGATTACAGTTACACCGATCTCCTCTAGGTGGCAGTGTTTACCAGTGAATGAGAGGATATGTCATTCACTTTCACTGGTTTTCTGCCTTCCTCGTTCCTATACAGGCTCAATATCATGGTCCATGCTGCTTGTTAGATCCCTGGCTACCCAGACTCCTTGCTACGCCACGCCAACGGAAAAGGGAAGGGGGATACCTAGTCAGTTGTACAACTGAATGCATTCAACTGAAATGTGTCTTCAGCATTTAACCCCAACCCCTCTGGTCAGGTGACAGTGGAAGTGGAGAGGCTGGGGAACGAATAGTAATAATGAATAGTAATAATTAATAGTAATAATGAATAGTAATAATGGATAGTAATAATGGATAGTAATAATGGATAGTAATAATGGATAGTAATAATGAATAGTAATAATGGATAGTAATAATGAATAGTAATAATGAATAGTAGTAATGAATAGTAATAATGAATAGAAATAATGAATAGTAGTAATGAATAGTAATAATGAATAGTAATAATGAATAGTAGTAATGGATAGTAATAATGGATAGTAATAATGAATAGTAATAATGAATAGTAATAATGAATAGTAATAATGAATAGTAATAATGAATAGTAGCAATGAATAGTAATAATGGATAGTAATAATGAATAGTAATAATGAATAGTAATAATGAATAGTATTAATGAATAGTAATAATGGATAGTAATAATGGATAGTAATAATGGATAGTAATAATGAGTAGTAATAATTGTCGCGGTATGGGATTTTGCTATAGGACCGTTAAGGTACCCCCGTCGAGAGTGATACAAGTCGTCTCACTCAAGTTCTTATGTCACCCGGCTAACAGGTGACTCACAGGTCCTCCAGACTGGCCTGGTTATGTATCCTGCCCTTTTATTCTGAGATTAGACTTGTGTGGTGCCTAGATAATATCAATCAGACTTAGAGTACCTCTTGTTTCAGGATCCTAGATAATATCAATCAGACTTAGAGTACCTCTTGTTTCAGGATCCTAGATAATATCAATCAGACTTAGAGTACCTCTTGTTTCAGGATCCTAGATAATATCAATCAGACTTAGAGTACCTCTTGTTTCAGGATCCTAGATAATATCAATCAGACTTAGAGTACCTCTTGTTTCAGGATCCTAGATAATATCAATCAGACTTAGAGTACCTCTTGTTTCAGGATCCTAGATAATATCAATCAGACTTAGAGTACCTCTTGTTTCAGGATCCTAGATAATATCAATCAGACTTAGAGTACCTCTTGTTTCAGGATCCTAGATAATATCAATCAGACTTAGAGTACCTCTTGTTTCAGGATCCTAGATAATATCAATCAGACTTAGAGTACCTCTTGTTTCAGGATCCTAGATAATATCAATCAGACTTAGAGTACCTCTTGTTTCAGGATCCTAGATAATATCAATCAGACTTAGAGTACCTCTTGTTTCAGGATCCTAGATAATATCAATCAGACTTAGAGTACCTCTTGTTTCAGGATCCTAGATAATATCAATCAGACTTAGAGTACCTCTTGTTTCAGGATCCTAGATAATATCAATCAGACTTAGAGTACCTCTTGTTTCAGGATCCTAGATAATATCAATCAGACTTAGAGTACCTCTTGTTTCAGGATCCTAGATAATATCAATCAGACTTAGAGTACCTCTTGTTTCAGGATCCTAGATAATATCAATCAGACTTAGAGTACCTCTTGTTTCAGGATCCTAGATAATATCAATCAGACTTAGAGTACCTCTTGTTTCAGGATCCTAGATAATATCAATCAGACTTAGAGTACCTCTTGTTTCAGGATCCTAGATAATATCAATCAGACTTAGAGTACCTCTTGTTTCAGGATCCTAGATAATATCAATCAGACTTAGAGTACCTCTGGGTTTTACTTTCCCTTTGTATGCTCTTATATCTAGACTCACGCAAGTTATAACTTGGTTACGATTTACAGTCTATGTCCGTCGACTAATACTATTTGATTATTAACATAGATGATACCTGTTGCAATAAAATGATTAAACCATCATATTGTCTTTAGTGTAGAAACTAGACTTGTTCCCCTAGAACGGGAGTGTCAGAGGCGTTCTCTCCCCGAGGGTTTTGGGTCTAGTTTCTACTTTTTATTCAATGTTTGCAGTTCACACAGTTGTACACGTTATTACAGTTTCTTCTTTGTCCTTAATCTATAACATCAAACATCATCAAAACACTTACTACTATTAATGCCTTATTATATATGTATTACAACAGGTGGTTAATTACCTTGTATATGTATTACAACAGGTGGTTAATTACCTTCTATATGTATTACAACAGGTGGTTAATTACCTTGTATATGTATTACAACAGTTGGATAATTACCTTGTATATGTATTACAACAGGTGGTTAATTACCTTCTATATGTATTACAACAGGTGGTTAATTACCTTGTATATGTATTACAACAGGTGGTTAATTACCTTAGCGTAGGTTGACCTGGTTGGTCCCCAAAGAGTATGTTCTTCCACTCACTATTTCTCCAGAGGCTTATCCAATCACTCAGTGTCTGTTTCTCCTACTAGAAGTTTGTACTATGATTTACTGATTAGTGAAGAGAACGGTTCGAGACAAAACCCCCTTATAACACCACTGTTGCTGTTCCCCCACCTCGGTTAGGATGTTGATTTATTCAGCACGAGGAGTGTGGAGGGTAGTTGTCTCAGTATGTCTCTTTCAGAAATCAGAAGTCAAGAGATACAATTGTTCTAGAGTATGAAAGTCAGATATGACCTATTAGGTTGGTGATAGTTGAAGTGTCACGCGCTGTCTGTCGGTGATAAGTCAAGTAGCACTATCATGCCCTCTTAACGGAAGGCATTCTCCTTATATACTCTTTATGGGACCAGGTCAGCTTTAGCGCTGAGTCACATTCTAACCTTGTGGCGAGCTATTTCTGTAAAGGGTCAGTTTGACATGTTACTGTGAAACATTACTAATGACAGATGCATCCTCGATCCCCAACTCTTGCATCAGTTAAACCCATTCAAATTCTACTGCTAGTCTATCTCTTCCTCGTTCCGTCGATGACCAGCTCTCTCCCCGGTGCCCGAATGCAAGGCATCTCCATCTCTCTCTCTCTCTCTCTCTCTCTCTCTCTCTGTGTGTCTGTCTCTTACTGTCTCTCTCTCTCTCTCTCTCTCTCTCTCTCTCTCTCTCTCTCTCCTCATGTCTTTGTAGAATGTGTCTCTCTATTTATAGTCAGCCCGGTCATCTCTCTCCATTCCTTGGAGTCTGGAACGTGTCTGCATGCGTTACCACACACACACACACACACACACACACACACACACACACACACACACACACACACACACACACACACACACACACACACACACACACACACACACACACACACACACACACACACACACACACACACACACACACACACACACACACACACACACACACACACACACACACACACACACACATCCATCGGCCCAACCCTTGTATTTAAATAACTTTCTCTGACTGACTGACTGACCACCTCCCTCCTGAGAGAGAGAGAGAGAGGGAGAGAGAGAGAGAGAGAGAGAGACAGTAAGAGACAGACACACAGAGAGAGAGAGAGAGAGAGAGAGAGAGAGAGAGAGAGAGAGAGAGAGAGAGAGAGAGAGAGAGACAGTAAGAGACAGACACACAGAGAGAGAGAGAGAGAGAGAGAGAGAGAGAGAGAGAGAGAGAGAGAGGTGGTTTTTGGGCCACATGGCTTGGTTGTCAGTGAGAGTGTGTACTGCAACAGACAGACACACAGAGAGCCAAAGTGTGGTCGTGGACCTAAGGACTTCAAACTTGACCATCGGAAGACAAACCAGGTGACTGGACCGGATTATATTGGATCATTACATGATATTACATACTGGGATTATGACAAACCCAAAGGTAACTCCCAGATGAGAATGTTTACTGTCCTGTTCCGTCCAAGAGAAGAAAAGCTCTGACAGAGACTGAAAGAGTCCTCAAAAGAGGAACAGGTTGGCCGGCTCTTTTGAATTCAGCAGTTGGATGTAAATATTGGATTTTATGAATGTCCAGTATTCAAAGACTCAAGAAATACATATATTATGTGTCAATTTTCTAAGGATTCAAATACGTATCAGAGGACTGAAGAAATATATATATAAGGACACAAGAAATATATGGATTCAAGAAGATATTCTGACTACACAAGAGTGTGTCCATTTGATGTGTCTGAACAGTGGATCAGTCCGAGCTTCTCTACACACATGTGATCCAGAGAGCGTTTCACCCACGAGGGACGGCTGCGTTCTGACCTGTTTTCTTTGTGACATACCGTGAGTCGCCGACACATAAATAGAGACCAAGAAAATACCCAGAGTCCCTAGCGTCCCGGCAGAAACAGCAGAGCGAGAAGCAACCACGCACACTCACGCACAAACACACCTGGTTCATGAGTCGATACATTCAAGACTTGCTTTGTGTCGTGACGTTTTCCACTTCATCCTACTCCAGTATAGGACAGACACCCCCTTAACCCACAAACTCTCCCCTCTGACCTCTAACCCTTGACCTCTGACCCCCGATCGCTGAACCCTGACCTCTGAACCCTGACTCCTGACTATGAGCCCTCAGGGGGGTCAGTACCTCAACAAGGCAGCGGTCTTCTCCTCGCTTGGCGCCGCCCGCCTCTCCCAGCTGGCCCTGGGCTGCTCAGTGGTCGCCATGGTGAGCCACAGTGCGGGCTACAGCGGAGGGTCGTACGGCGTGTTCTGCATGGCGGTGTGGTGCGCGTGCTTCGGCATGACGACGGTGGTGTTCTTCCTGGACGCCACCCGTCTCCACGCCTGTCTGCCCGTCTCCTGGGATAACCTGACGGTGGCATTCGCCGCCCTGGCGACCCTCATGTACGTATGACATCACCATAATCATCGTTACACGTCATCATGTATGCATAACATCATCAAAATGAGACAAACAAGTGTTAGACATACATTATTATGTCATAAAGTAGACATGGGATAGCCTTTCACTGACTAACCATGACACCACTGACTAACCGTGACATCACTAACATGACATCACTAAACATGACATCGCTGACTAACATAATCCCCCTCCTCTCCTCTTCCTCTCCTCTTCCTCCAGGTATGTGACAGCCTCGGTGGTTTACCCAGTCTACTTTGTCAGAGCAGAGTGCCCCTACGGAGGCTGTGAGGTCCGGAACTTCCGCATCGCCGTCACTGTCTGCTCCATCGCCGGCTCCCTGGCCTACGGCGCCGAGGTGATCCTCTCGCGGGCCAAACCAGGCCGGGTCGTGGGCTACATGGCAACCGTCTCCGGCCTCCTCAAGGTCGTCCAGGGCTTCGTGGCGTGCATTATCTTCGGAGCGCTGGCGAACGGGACCGAGTATTCACGTCACGTAGCGACGATTTACTGCGTGGTCGTCTACGCCGTCTGCTTCGCCATGACGACCGTCGTGGTTATATTGACCGTGTCCGGTCGCACCGGGTGTCTGAAGTTACCGTTCGACCGGTTTGTTGTTGTTTACACGCTCTTGGCGGTTCTCCTCTACCTCAGCGCCTCCGTCGTCTGGCCCGTGTTCTGCTTCGACAGGAAGTACGGATCGCCAGAGCGCCCGTCGTCATGCCCGCGGGGCCGGTGTCCGTGGGATAGTAAGGTGGTCGTTGCAGTGTTTAGCTTCGTCAACCTGGCGCTGTACGTCGCCGACCTGGTGTACTCACAACGGATACGTTTCGTAACCCAGCAACCGCGGGTGTAGAACAGAATGGGACGGAACAGAACAGAATGGGATACAACGTTATTGTACAGCCAGAAGTGAACATTCACACAAAGACAATATGCTTCGTCTTCCCCCACCAACCACTGGTGAGGTGTAGAATAGGAGGAGGAGTAACTACTGAGTCAGAGAGAAAGGGGCGTCGACTATTCATCAATCCATCACATTTTATATATAAGGCCATTTCTACATCAGCTGATGTCACAAAGTGTTGATACAGAAACTCAGCCTAAAACCCCAAACAGCAAGATGCAGATGTAGAAGCACGGTGGCTAGGAACAACTCCCTAGAAAGGCAGGAACCTAGGAAGAGACCTAGAGAGGAACCAGACTCTGAGAGGTCAGTCCTCTTCTGGCTGTGCCGGGTGGAGATTATAACAGTACAAGGCCATTAAGGCTTTTGATTGAGTACATCACCTACTTGCATGAATGTGTCACCCTCTTTTAATGATGGGCTTATATCTCACAACCATGTAACCATTGAGATATAAAATATTCTTATTCAATCTTTATGCACATAACAGCCAGCTAACCCTGCTACGACACCCCATTCGGGTGATACTCAGTGACTGACCCCTCTCACACCACTCTAGATATGATGGGGGAAGGATGACATCACTAAACATGACATCACTGACTAACACAATCCCTCTCCTCTCCTTCTGACTAGCCTAACACACCCTACCAGACCACACCATTGGCATCTCTAGCTAAATCCCTATTATGCTGCCTCCCCCCCCAACTCCTTGCCCCTCGAGCCCAGACTACCACCACTCTATCTGGGGTGGAAGATTTGAGAGAGTAGCTCTACTTCACCAACCCATGACACACTCCACTTTCCATTTCCCCAGTGCCAGCCACCTCCCCTGCCCCTCTACCCCCCCCCCCCTCTCTCCCTGGGGTGTGAGGGAGAGAGAGAGAGAGAGAGAGAGAGAGACAGAGAGAGGGTGTGGGACTCTGGTTCTGCTGACAGAGAAGCCCCGACCAGCTGGCTGCTACAGAGGCCTCTGTAGGCTCTCCTCTCCTCTCCTCTCCTCTCCTCTCCTCTCCTCTCCTCTCCTCTCCTCTCCTCTCCTCTCCTCTCCTCTTCTTTCTTCTCATCTCTTTCTTCCTCCTCTCCCCTCCTTTCTTCCTCCTCTCCTCTCCTTTCTTCCTCCTCTCCTCTCCTTTCCTCTCTTTTCTTCCTTCTCTCCTTTCTTCCTCCTCTCCTCTCTTTTCTTCCTCCTCTCCTCTCCTTTCCTCCTCTCATTTCCTCCTCCTCTCCTTTCCTCTCCTCTCTTTTCTTCCTTCTCTCCTTTCCTCCTCCTCTCCTCTCCTTTGATCCTCCTCTCCTTTCCTTTCCTCCTCTCCTTTCTTCCTCCTCTCCTCTCCTTTCCTTTCCTTTCCTCCTCTCCTCTCTAACTGTGTCTCATCCTCCTCTCCTTTCCTTTCCTTTCCTCCTCTCCTCTCTAACTGTGTCTCATCCTCCTCTCCTTTCCTTTCCTCCTCTCCTCTCTAACTGTGTCTCATCCTCCTCTCCTTTCCTTTCCTTTCCTCCTCTCCTCTCTAACTGTGTCTCATCCTCCTCTCCTTTCCTTTCCTTTCCTCCTCTCCTCTCTAACTGTGTCTCATCCTCCTCTCCTTTCCTTTCCTTTCCTCCTCTCCTCTCTAACTGTGTCTCATCCTCCTCTTCTGCAGTGTCTAATCCAGGCTCAGGGTGTCTTAGTCCCGTTGTCAGGCACGACAGGACGTTATCAATCCCATAAACACCCTACCGACCATCTCCATGACGATTTCAGAACCCAGTTTGCAGTTCCGTTGTGTTGTGTCAGAATACTGTCTGTTTACTTGTTTGTGTCTAATGTGAGTGCTATTAAGTTATGTTATACTATCAAGTTTTGTAAATTGAATAAATTAGAATTGGAATAACATGGAAAAATCCAGGATTTTGGGGAGATTTTAAACCTTTTGTGATACATCTTTGTGTTGATTTTGCAGCTATAAATAAAGTTATATAATTTGGGATTGATACCATCACTCTAAGACTTTGTAGATATCTTGTATTGTACAGTACTAAATGTGTGTGTGTGGTTTGTGTGTGTGGTGTGTGTATGTGTGGTGTGTATGTGTATGTGTGTATGTGTGTGGAGTGTGTATGTGTGTGGTGTGTGTGTGTGTGGTGTGTGTGTCTGTGTGTGGTGTGTGTGTATGTGTGTGGAGTGTGTATGTGTGTGGTGTGTGTGTGTGTGGTGTGTGTGTCTGTGTGTGGTGTGTGTGTATGTGTGTGGAGTGTGTATGTGTGTGTGTGTGATAACAGCCTCAAACAGTGCACAAACACTCTGTGGTACAGATAATCTTTTTTCCGTCTCTTCTCCCTCTCCTCTACCGCCACCCCCTTCTCCCTCTCGACCCTCTCTCCTCTTCCTCCCCCTCTCCTCTACTTCCACCTTCTCCCTCTCGCCCCTCTCTCCTCTTCCTCCCCCTCTCCTCTACTTCCCCCTTCTCCCTCTCGCCCCTCTCTCCTCTTCCTCCCCCTCTCCTCTCCTCTACTCCCCCCTTCTCCCTCTCACCCCTCTCTCCTCTTCCTCTTCCCCCCCTCTCCTCTACTCCCCCTTCTCCCTCTTCCTCCCCCTCTCCTCTTCCTCCCCCTCTCCTCTACTCCCCCTTCTCCCTCTTCCTCCCCCTCTCCTCTGCCTCCCCCTCTCCTCTACTCCCCCTCTCCTCTTTATCCCTCTCTCCTATTCCTCCCCCTCTCCTCTTCCTCCCCCTCTCCTCTACTCCCCCTTTTCCCTCTCCTCTGCTGTTCCTTCGCTCGGCTCTCTCTCTCGGCATTCTCCTGCTCACCTCCTCCTGCTAGGGAATCTACTACAGACAGATGGAGTTTGAAGATGGATGGAGGGAGAGAGGGAGGGAGAAAAGGATGAGGGAGTAAGAGAATGCGAGAGAGAGAGGGGGATGAGGTGAGGGAGGGTGGGAGGTTTGGGGGGACTCAGGTTAGCAGTCCATAGAGATCAAATCCGCCCATCACACACACACACACACACACACACACATACACTGTGAGAGTGATCTGTGTGGACAGGTGTCCATCCTAACCATCATGAGGTTCCTGCCTCTCCTGCCAGAGGGACTATAGAGGGTATGTATTCATACTGGGCCTGCAGCCTAAATGGGACCCTACTCCCTATTTAGTGCACTACTTTTGACCAGGATAGGGTAACATTAGGTACGCAGGCTGGCTCGTTGTCATGACAAATCTGGAACGGCCCCTGGGCCCACATTGATGATGTCACTCACTGTCCTAACTGTCAGTCACTCAACACTGCGTGGTGATAGGTTGTGGGTTTATTATTAGGCCTATATCCCTGACCAACTGGCATCCAAACCCAGATCTAAACCTTAACCTTAACCTTAACCCTTACCCTAAACCCTAACCTTAACCTTAACCTTAACCCCTACCCTAACCCTAACCTTAACCTTAACCTTAACCTTAACCCCTACCCTAAACCCTAACCCTAACCTTAACCTTAACCTTAACCCCTACCCTAACCTTAACCTTAACCTTAACCCCTACCCTAAACCCTAACCTTAACCTTAACCTTAACCCCTACCCCAGACCCTAACCTTAACCTTAACCTTAACCCCTACCCTAAACCCTAACCTTAACCTAACCTTAACCCTAACCTAAACCCTAACCCTAACCTTAACTCCTACCCTAACCCTAACCTTAACCCCTACCCTAAACCCTAACCTTAACCTTAACCTTAACCTTAACCCCTACCCTAAACCCTAACCAAACCCTAATCCTAAACCTACCCTAAACCCTAACTTTAACCCCTACCCTTACATTAACCTTAACCCTAACCTAAACCCTAACCCTAACCTTAACCCCTACCCTAACCCTAACCTTAACCCCTACCCTTACCCTAACCTTAACCTTAACCTTAACCCTAACCCTAATCCTAAACCTACTCTTAACCTTAACCTTAACCCCTACCCTAAACCCTACCCTTACCTTAACCTTAACT